>NC_037288.2:12400000-12700000 GCF_000002775.5 Populus trichocarpa
TTGTACCACATGTTAAAATGTTGGACTCTCTTTAGTTCTAAATATTTTACCTCAAGCCAACCTATTACTCGAAGCTTTTTTAATATTCTCTTTGTTTTTACTTCCTTTTCATAACCTGAAATTATATATTAAAAAGAACTAAATTATGATTATATAGAATTATTTTTCTCCCTTCTTCCTTTAATTGCAAAGCTCTTCGCTCGTTGAAAGGCGAACTGAAATCGATATGGTTAAGGATGTTTTCAATGTTTTAAGGTTTGTCAATTTTGAGGTAAGCGTATCATGTCATATCTGCAATTGCAAACTAGCTCACGTGTCCATGTGCTAGTTTTTTTCTCTATTCCAAACTAGCATAATTAAAAAAATAATTTCCACTGGCGATAAGATGCCAACAAGTGAATTTGTCATTGCCTTTAGACGACACGTGTGGATAATTTTAGAGCTGACGATGAGATGCTAGCAAGTGAACATGCTATCATTTTTAAGCAGCATATATGGCTCACCACTACCACCAAAGTTAGCTTTCAATGGTGTACTATTTGGGACATATCTGAAGCTACAGGTGGAATTTTGTTGCGATTCAAGTTGGACTGGAAACTAGACATCTTAGCATTCCAACAAAATATGATAGGTCCATTAAATCATCCAAACGAGAGAGAAAAACATGTTTGAAGTCATACTTAATTAAATCATTCTAGTTTAATTTTTTGTAATGGTTTTTAATGTGTGTGGCCTATTAGGTTCCTAATATGTTGGCCTAAATATAAATTATAATTCTAATTAGATATAATTAAATAAATTAAACAATTTAATTTATTATCAATTCAACAATTGATTAGTTTATATTTAAAGATCAAGTGCATCGACTAGTAACATATCATGATCCCCTAAATATTAGAAAAGTCACTAGTGATTTAACTTAACCTTTCAATGATCAGTTTCTCAGTGTAATTAAATCCTTTAATTAATAATGTTTCGATGGATAACCAATCAACTCTTGATCGGTCCTTTCTAAAGGAATGGGTGTATATGTAATAAACTTGTTGGCATTGTTTTGCGGAAAAAAAAGACATCGTTTACGTTGCGGAGTCTAGCTTTTAAGTTGATTTCAACAAGACCATAGTGAGGATTTACTCTGATTCCTTTATCAGTTGTGTCATACCAATAACATTTGAATAAAAACACTTTATTCTGCTCGCTATGATATTGCAGTTCGATGACCTCTTCTGATCTACCATAGTAGTCAACTTCAAACTCACTAGAAGTCGATCCTTTAATACAAACACCACTGTTGTATGTCTTTCTTCCATGCCCATATTCTTCACTATGAAAGACATATCCATTGACAAAATACTCGTTATAGCACTTGACTTTTCTTTCAGGGCCCAGGCTTAGTAAAGACAGTGAAATAGCAGCACTACCTCCCATTTGATAAAGCTTGTATATCAAATACAACAATAATCAATAAACGGATATTCTATAATATTGACGTATAGTTAATTACCTTGCAAGAGATAATGAGTTTGTGATAGGAATTACATGTGTTCTAAACCACGTGGCAAATTGTTCATCTCGTAATTGAAAGATTTGGGATTCGGTCAGCTGTGAGTTATTGGACAGTAAGTATCGTCGATGTTGCCTACAAGGTTGTTCCAAATTATATGAGTTTATGCTATCACAATATATAAATAGTACACTCTTGACAAAGTTTAAGTAGAACATCTACTTACTTAATAAAAGGTCTCAGCTCATCACAGTTAAATAAGACATAATTGTGTGCTTGTCTGAACTCTATTTCAGACAAATATCTTCCCCTTACGACATTTTTAGGTGTGGGTCGTCTAGGATTGGAGAATATTGACAAGTTCCCACTTGAAGGCACTTCACCACCATCATCATGCCGTGGAACATGGTTGATCCTCGTTCTCAAATGAGGTTTGAAATAGTATGAGATAAATGTTGAGATCTCCTCAACAATATAGGCCTCACATATTAACGCCTTAACATGCGCCTTGTTCGTAACTTTTTTTTTAAGATTGAACAAGTACTTGCATGTATAGAATTAAACAAAAATTATCAATTAAAAAAAATGAAAAAACATTTAATTATGAATTGCATAGCAACTGTAATATCTAACATCTCGAATGGATACATCCATCTATACTAGACCGGTCCTTCAACTTTTACCTCAAACGGTAAATGTATGGGTAGATGCTCAATTGAGTCAAAAAATAATGGAGGGAATATCATCTCAAGCTTGCATATTGGCTCGACGATATTCGTTTCAAGCCTTTCAATGCGATCAACATTCAACTTGCTGGAGCATATATCTCTTAAGAAATGACTGATCTCCGTGAGTGCATCCCATATCCCCTTTGGCAACAAATCACGAAAAGCTAATAAGATGAGTGTTTGCATAAATACATGGCAGTCATGACTCTTCATTCCATATAATCTGCATTCCTCCGTATTAACCAACCTTGATATGTTCGAGGCATGTCCATCGGGAAAACGCAGACTCTTAAGCCATTTGTAGACTAGTAGTTGTGCGTTTTTCTCTAACATGAAGCTTGCTCTTGGTTTTGCGGCCTGTGACCCATCACAAACCAACTCCTTATTTTTACGGTTACAGAACAATGCTAAATCCAATCTATTCTTGATGTTGTCCTTTGTCTTCCCCTTCACATCCATGACGGTGTTGAAAATGTTCTCAAACATGTTCTTTTCAATGTGCATGACATCAAGGTTATGGCGGAGAAGATTTGTCTTCCAATAAGGAAGCTCCCAAAAGATATTTCGCTTTACCCAATTATGGGTCAAATCAAAACCAGGAAACTTCTGCTTACCTGATTGGAGACCAAACACAATGTCACCGTATTCTGACACAACATCATGCAATTCTTCACCAGAAAGACAAGGGGTGTAACATCCTTTTCAACTCTACCAACAAAGATATCATTTCTGTTCTTTCTATACCTGTGATTCGGTGGCAAGAAACGACGGTGATAGTAAAAAAAAGAAGCTTTACCCCCGTTTGTTAGCGTGAATGCCTTGTTGTTCTCCATATAGTATGGACATGCTAGTTTTCCATACGTGCTCTAACCAGAAACCATTCTATAAGCTGGGAAATCATTAATAGTTCACATCAAAGCCGCTCTCATAACAAAATTTTGTTTCCTCGAGATATCATAAGTTAAAGCTCCAGAGGACCACAACTTAGTCAACTCATCAATCAATGGTCGAAGATAAACATCTATATTTCAGCCCGGACTGCTCGAACCTAGTATGACCATTGATAAAAATATGAACTCCGGCCTCATACACATCCCCGGTGGCAAGTTATAAACCGTCAGTATGACCGGCCAACAAGAATAAGGAGCAGCAAATGACACGAATGGGTTGAATCTGTCTGTACATAACCCAAGATGCACGTTCCTTGATTCAACTAAAAAGTGAGGATGCACACTGTTAAAGTGTTTCCATGCTTTGCCATCAGAAGGATGCACCATCACTCCATCAACCGCATGATGTGATTGGTGCCATGGCATGTGCTCAACAGTCTTTTGTGACATGAATAACCTCTGCAGTTGAGGTGTGATTAGGAAGTATCTAAGTTTTTTATATGCCACGAGAGTTTTTCCCCTGCTGGTTCTAGGTTTGTAACGGGAATGCCCACATGTCATGCACTTGGTCAGCTCAGCATTTTTAAGGTAGTATAACATGCAGAAGTTAGGGCACATGTCAATTTTCTGGTATCCTAAACCGAGGGGTTTCATCATGGACTTTGCAGTATAGAAGTTCTCTTTCAGCCCGTTCCCTTCAGGTAAAATGCTTTTCGCCCATTCGATAATCTTGTCATAACCAGCCTCACTCAACCCGTGATCTGACTTGATGGTGAACGCTTGTGTTACGGCCGATAATTTATTGTGGTTCGTGCAGCCATCTCATAATGGTTCGTTAGAATCTTTCAACAAATCAAAAAACCTTGTTGCATCTGCATTAAGTTCTTCTTCTACGATTGGACATTCACTGACATTACCTTCACTCATTCTCATTGCATCCATAACCATATTCCTGTAAGGATTACTATTGTCATTTCCAACTTCATGCACGTTGTTAGCACTAGAAGTTGACCCAACCACCCTTTCTACCATGCTCTCATTAGGAACAAATAGTTCTTCGTGTGCATACCAACACAGGTAATCCTCCATGAACCATTTGGTTAGAAGATGCATCGTTACAACATCTTAATGCAGAAACTTTTTATTTTTACACTTTCTGCATGGACACCTAATACCGCCATCAGTAAAATTCCTCGGAATAGATGTGGCGAAATTAATAAAACCCTGAACCCCGTTACAATAATCCATCCTCCTCAATCCTTGGGGTGAGTCCCGATACATCCATGAACGATCATCCATGACTTCTATCGAACCTCTATAAAATTATGACGACAACATGTATTAATTAACTATGTTACGTAAATAAATTTGCAAAAATATTGGTTTGCCCCAACATTATCCAACAAACTAAAAAAACACTTATGTTAAATATTCATTATCAATTATCAATGTCCATAAAAATTTATACATATAAATTTACGGAAATCACAACTTCGCAATAGAATTGATAAAAATTAAAACGGACCCGTTAAACAAGCTATTATTTATTTCATCACAACACATCTAATTCGGTGTAATTCAAACAAAGTTTCAATAATTTACAAACAAATATAATTTGATAAAATCTAAAACAAAGTATAACAACTACATAATTATATATTCATACTACAAGTTTCTTTGACAATTAACAATCAAACAAGTACATACGTTAACAAAATACATATACTAAAAAAATAAAAAACAATAAAATTAACATTTAAATGTTAAAACTAAAAAGGATAGATTTACTTACAAAAAATGATAAAATCCACAATAAATTGCTCGGAGAACGGATGTTGTGACCACGTATAAAAGTATAAGAAACTTGAGTGCTTGTGTTGAGAAGAGGGGGAGAGTTGGGATGGGTGTTTGGCTACAGTTTGAGGGGGAGAGTTGGGATGGGGAAGAAGAAGGAGAAATAGAGGAAGAGAGTATCGGCAGAGTGGGTATATATTGGCGATGGGTGTTTGGCTACAGTTTGGGAGGGGAGAGTTGGGATGGGGAAGAAGAAGGAGAAATAGAGGAAGAGAGTATCGGCAGAGTGGGTATATATTGGCGACTATCGATGGAATCACCAACGAAACGTTTCCGTCGGTATACTCGTCGGTGAGTCTGCCACGTCACTGTATGGAGATCCTGGTTTGAATCTCTCGGTCATTCTGTCGGTAAAATCGTTTTAAAAAAATCCACGTCATCACACCGTTACAACTTTTCAAAAAAACTATATAATCCGTCGGCGATACGGTCGGTATTTATCAACGAATGTATTTCGTTGGTATATACCGTCCGTATCGCAGACGAAAATTATTTGTCTGTATATATCGACAGAAGTAGAGATGAAATTATTTCCATCGGTAATTTTTACCGACGAAAAAATTCCATCGGTAATTCCGTTGGTTGTCGCCGATTTTCTGGTAGTGGACATTAATGTCAATTGAACATTTTACTGGCAATACTAACGCTTATATAATTAGATGTAACTTGGAATTTGTACTGCATGCCATGCACAATTGAATGTATGAGTTCGTACTTTATTTTTTTCCCCTTTCCTTTCCTTTCCTTTCCTTTCCTTTCGGGTTTTTTTTTTTTTTATGAAACAAACGCAATTGTTTAAATTTAGTTGGAATTTAAGACGGTTAGTAAGGATAGATTTGTGGGGCTGACAGGGACTTAAGTATGATTATGTTTTGAGAAGATTGTGAATGATGAGGCCTTTTGCTACTCACCAACCCAACCCAGCCAGTGATGTCCACAGAAAAAGTGTAGCGATTTAGGCTTTTGGGGTCCTTGGGCAAGGCATCTTAGGCTTCTAATGAAATCACAAATTACGCTTTTTCAAATCTTTATGTATCCGACATTAGAACTGACAAAAACAAGTAACTAATGAGAATAAACAATAATTGTGATTTTGTGGATATGCTGATTTAACTAAGGAAGTTGGTGTTGATTGATGCAACTTAACCTACAGGACTCTTTTCCCCGCTCACAAAATTACAATAATCTTGCAGAGCCATGAGGCAGTGGACTTGTCAACATCATTTATCGCTAAAGAGAACTTGCTTTCAGATTTCTGCAAGATGCCATTTTATGTCTGGACCACATAATATACGTGCAAATGCTGTTTACCCTAAATTAATTTAATTTCGCCTTCATTATAAGAGAAAAAAAATATATTTCACCTTGGCTTTTTAGGACTAATTGGAAGTAATAAATTTCACAAAAGAACGGAAAATTACGAAATATTTTTCCCGTCTATATCTTTCATATGCTTCTACCGCCTAGAGACATTAAATTTAACCCTAGAACATTTCTTTTAGTACTTGAAAGTAGGAGCTAGCTAGACTTTGCAATATAAACTTCTGTTTCTACCATGGAGATATAAATTCCCAGGGTTGGTTTTCTAGCATAGAGATACAAATTAACTAAGAGGATCTATTGTTCTTTTTATTTTAGAAACAAGTATATCCCCATATCAATTTTTACATACAAAATGTATAAAACTCAAATTATAAACCTTCAATGTATTGACATATCTTAATGAAATCATGACTAATTCGTTCTGGTAATGTCTCAAATTCACAATCTCTAAGAAAATGAAAACAATGTGTTAGTTTATAAAAAAAATGAACATTTAATGTAATAATTTTTTAAAAAAAAAGTAATACAAAGAGACTAAAAAAGTTGGTATTTTTATTGTGCCTTACTATTTATGTATTCAGAAATTATTGTGGACAACAATGTTTAATGGACAATGCTGTTTTTTTTTTTTAATTTTTTAGTCACTATTTTTTTTTATTTCATCTTTCCATGTGATATTTATAATATTTTATCTATTGATATTTTTTTCTCTTTGCATACTATTGAGATTTCAAGGTGTTTGATAATAAATCATAATTGAATTAGAGGCCAATTTGATGAAATAGGATTTAATTTTGTATTATAAAAAATAATTAAAAAAATAAGGGTCAAACTAAAAGTAAAGGGGCTTTTTCAAATATGTGTGAAAAACTTCATTTTAATCTAGAAGTTCTCCATTCAATCCTTTTTTGCCTCCTTAATTTTAGGATTTTATATTTAGGTTCTAAAACTTCATTTTTTTTCATATTTTAATTCTTTAGTTTTCAGAGCAAAGAGAGAAAGTCACAAGAAAATAAAGGAGGGCATAAAAAAGGATTGTTTGGCCATAATTCAACAACAACAAAAAAGGGTGATCTTGGTATTATTGGGTTTTTATTGATGACAAAAATATCGTTGATGTGTTTTTAAACTTTTATCTCATCGAAAAAAGTAGATTGAGTCTCAAGAATTTTTTTTATTCGATTTAATTTTGGGTTTTTTTACCTATTTAAAGGTGTATTGAAATCAAATATGGGTTTATTAAAATGTTTTTTTTTAGTTGACCAAATGATTGAAAAATGGATTTTTTATATTCAAAATGTCATACCCTAACTTTTCGGCCATTAAAGGTGGCTATAATAGTGTCTTCTAGTTTCTTTTTCCTTTTAAGTAAAGTGGAGGACGTGTCATCAATCCTATTAAACAATAGAAAATTTGGGGGAAAAGGGTCAAGCATGTAGGCCTTGCCTTGCAAGTTGTAGCACACTTAGACTTAAAAGGGTGATCTTGGTATTATTGGGTTTTTATTGATGACAAAAATATCGTTAATGTGTTTTTAAACTTTTATCTCATCGAAAAAAGTAAATTGAGTCTCAAGAATTTTTTTTATTCGATTTAATTTTGGGTTTTTTTACCTATTTAAAGGTGTATTGAAATCAAAGATGGGTTTATTAAAGTGTTTTTTTTTAGTTGACCAAATGATTGAAAAATGGATTTTTTATATTCAAAATGTCATACCCTAACTTTTCGGCCATCAAAGGTGGCTATAATAGTGTCTTCTAGTTTCTTTTTCCTTTTAAGTAAAGTGGACGACGTGTCGTCAATCCTATTAAACAATAGAAAATTTGGGGAAAAAGGGTCAAGCATGTAGGCCTTGCCTTGCAAGTTGTAGCACACTTAGACTTCCTTGTATTGGGTCAGGCACGCTAGCACACACAGTGCTAGGTGCTCAACCTCTTTTAGATAATCTTTCAAGTTGTTTTTTAAACTCTATCTTAAATTTTAATAAAGTTTCATTGTAAATGAAATAATTTAAAATATTATTCTATTAACTACTATTCAATCTTTTCTTTGTTTTAAAATTAGATTATAGTATTTTTTTTGTAATATTAGCAATCATTTCGTTATTTATTATATATAAACATAATATTCAATTAATTTGTGGTCATAAATAATCATTTAAAATAAAATATATATATTTTTAATTTTTATTATAAACTTTAGACATTTTTTCTTAGATTAATTATTTTTTTTCCTTCAATTACATACAAAATATTAAAGCATGATTTTCAATGTTTTTCTATTTTTTTTATTGAAACCTGCTTGATGAATCGTAATATGAATTGCACCCTAACTAATGCATTGCTCATTTCTTGATAAATATATGAATCCTCACAAATTATATAGTACTAACTAGTTGAACATGTTAAGGATTCCTATTCTGCATAGGCCTAGTGATGCAGATCAGCTCACAAAAACCATCAAGGATCTATTACATATGCCAATTGGATCAATTACAAGGTCTAAAGCAAAGGCATTGGAGGAAGCATTGAATGAGTTTGTTTTATAGGTTTCAGCCAAGGCTAATATAGGAGATCCATTGGAGTATCAATATGAGGTTCTAATCCAGCTAACTTAAGTGCAAGAAGGGTCCAATCCATGTTCAACATGGGCCTGATATGTCCAACTCTATGGCAGCCTTGTTTGGACAAGATTTTCTAATGTTACAAGGATTCCAAGTCAGCAAATATTCTCTTATTAATTCAAGGAAGAATTCAGCTAAATCTGATTCCTAAGATAGGATCGATTATTTAATGATTATCCTAGTCTAGGAAGGAAACTAATTAGGCAAGAACAAAGGAAGATATTTGTATTTATATTATCCAAGTATTACAAGGAAACCTAGCTCTATAAGGAACAACAAGAGGCACTGATGAAACCATACTATTCGATAGTTTTACCCATATTTACCTAGTATTTTGTTCATGTTTTATATATAAAATGCTTTGATAATATTTGTTTTATGTTTTGAAGGAACTTTTGGATGTGAGATTTGAAAAGGAGTAAATTGAAGATAAAATTCAGACTATGCTCCAACTCGCGTTGAATATTGGCAGATTTGATCTATACTCAATGTTTTATGTAGAACTTAAGTTGTATAGGTTGAAATGAAGTGATTATTGTGGCATTAGAAAGCTAACATCCATACCTTTCTATACACATATCGCAAGAAAAATAAAAAACAAAGAGGAGGGAAATCACAACCTTCAAAGATAAGTCCTACATTTTGCCAGTTTTGATATTTGACCATTCCGACTTGAATTTCTTACATAAGAGAAGTCCATTTGATGCAAACTCAATTTTTTTGGATGCTTGACTCAAAGACCTATCAACCTACCAAATTGCATCAGAAAATAAGCTCATAAGAGAGAGATATGATTTTTCTAAGACAACCTATAAATCTGTTAGTAGACATGTTTTGTGTAGAAATAAGTCCAACTTACTTAAATGTAGATTATTTACTTTAAAAAGGACTATTTTTATATTTTTTGGGAGAATACAAATGGATTGGAGGGATGTGGGGATTAGGGTTTCCTATCAAATTAAAAGAAAGAGAAAGAAAAGGAGGGGGCGACCAACAAGAAAAATAAAACTCCACCCTTTTCTCTATACCTGAAATTATGTTCTCATCTATTTTATTCATTAGTTTTTTAATAGACATGCAAGGCTAAGTTATTTTTCTTGATTGAAAGGATACAAAAACCTTAGGATTTCAAAAACTGTGAGATCTATTCTATCTTTTCTTTTCAGTTTATATGATGAGTATGAATGTTTTCCTATGCTTAATTCCTATGATTGTTTAGTTTGATTGTTAGAGCGGATTCTAATTTATTATTGTAAACCAATCTACTAATAAGTTTGCTACCAAAACCAAAGTTGTGATATTTGAACTTGTGAAGCGACTATGTTTAATAATTATGTCAGATCTATGCTATTAATCTTAGGAAAAATATTCAACTAAATTGACAATACATTACAGATAGTTACGTTGTCTAAGATTTATCAACCTATCTAGTTCTTAAGGCTGTTATTGAATTAAATTACTAGTGTGGACACTGTGGTTGTTTTATGGTTAGGATTAGTTATACTGCGGATTGGTCAACTGACTAATATTAAGGAAAGATAGATATTCAGAATAAAAATTGATGTATCGTTTCAGTGATCAATTTTGATTTTCGTAGATGGACGTTTACTTGAGACCAAAGTTTTTCTCTTGATAAGTTCTAAATTTATTTAATTTAGCTTGATTAGTTTATTTTGTTTACCATAGTATAGTCTAGATAACCTAAAAACCTCCCAACTCTAAATCATCTAGCATAAAGACCTGAATTAGATCTTCCTCGTGGGATTGATCATTGCTTGCTCTATAATATCTTGTTTGTTTAAGTTAGGATAATTAATTTGTGTAACCGCGACATCACAACAAACATCATAATTAATTCCACATTCATATCATATTTTCTTAGTCTATTCGGGGCATCTAGAGGTGACAACTCTTATTAGAGATATAAGGAAGGTTTATTTTGGCTATAACACTTTTTAAGCTAGGGAAATTAGACTTATCTCTTTTATTTCTATTTGGTTATTTTAAGCATCACAAAGAAACTTTATTTTAATTTTAATTTTAAATATTTTTGGTTTGTTTAACATTATTAGGGTTTATTTCAATCAAGTTTTGTGTTTGAGTGTATGTGGGCTTCACATCAGCCCACATCTTGGGTATTCTAGGGTTCAACTTAGGTTATTACTCATATAAAAACTCAATTGTAACCTAAGTTTTAGTTTTATGTTTTCTTTGAATAATAATTGTAAATTTGCCATCCCTTTGTCTTGTGTGTGTGAGGGTGAGAATTCTCTCTTTGTTAGTTCTCTAAAGAACTAAAACTGACTTATTGTTGTGTCTTCTTCATATTTCTCATTTGTTAATTGATATTCATAAGGTGAATATTCTTATCCAACAGTGTTGGTGTCTTAGGATAGGTTCTCATTGTGTCACACTCCTATCAGACCTATTTTGGCTTTATAGGATTCCTTGTCAATCTTATTTTGGGTTATGTGATCACGTGGTTCACATCACCTGGATACTCTGGTCGATTACATAAACATTTTCTTCATGGTTGATTACTTCATCCTAGTCAATTATATGGACTATTTTCTTTTGCTCAATCATTTTCTATCTATTGATTGTTGTGTAGTCTTCCTTGTTTTTGGGTCATTATGATTTTTTTGGTCAATCATATAATTCATGATCCATTTCAACTTAACACTCCTTGTATAGTAATGATAAAAATACTATTCTTATTTGATAAACATGCGGATATTTATTTTTTGGTTTAAACAACAATGCACCCTTTTTATTTTTTTATTTCTCAAATGAAGAAATAATTTCCTTGTCATATTTACACTAAACTTGATCGATCGAATAAACTAAATATGATGTGGCAAATGATATTATTCACCCAAAACTACCAACCATGTTCTTAAATGTGTTTGATATATCAATTGTTTCAGTCAATCCATTCAATTTAAAATAATGCATTCTTTGGATTTTAAGCATGATACTTAAGGCTCTACAACTGAACTTGATCAATCATATCTTGATACAAAATCGCCAATTTAGTTTTCAAAAATCAAAGACTTTTTCAAATAAGATCAAACAAGAACCCTATACACTTTTCTTTCTCTCAAAGACCACTAAAATGGCAGCCTTAAGTTACGATCCATTAAAGTCTACATTTATAATATGATATCAGAACTATGTAGATTATTTAACTAAATATCTATTGGTCCATTTTTAAAGAAAATGCCTCAAGAAAATGAGATCATCACTTTGGGTTTTAAATTGAAAAGGAAAAAATTTATCTTCAAGAAAACCATGTTAAGATAAATGATTAGTACTTAAAAGTGCATTTTTATCAAGGTTTTATATCATCATTTTGCACTTAAAGTATCAATAACTCCTTAACTAGAGCATGTTTTATAATAACATGTCTAATAATATAAGATACATTTAATTTATGGTAAATGTTCATTTTAAATGCAGGCCTATCACATAAATCAAAGGATTGATTGATGAGTTTAACTACTGAAATTGAGAAGACAAAGAGAGGGCTAAGCTTAGAAAAGAGATGTTGGTTCAGTTGAAACTAGAACACTATTCAGTAATTGGATCATAACTGGAGCTGTAGAACTTGGATTTAGGTTTGGTTTATATGTATGAAAGCTAAGACATATGCCTAAAACTTTCAGGTAAAATTTTATAGGTAGCTTGCCAATTTATTTATTTATTTATTATCTTGTATGACGGTAACTTAGTATCTTACCATTAGCCCATAACATTCCACAACAGGTATTACATCCATATTCATGTTTTAACCATTTACTCCTTTATGTCTATAAAGATAACCACGCTTACAATCCTTAATTCATTCTTGATTTTGGGGTAGACTTCTCATAAGGTAATTTAATAATGCTTTTCATAACCAATTTCCAAGCCTTTACCTCATATCTACAATGCCAATAATAAACTTGTATTGTCCATTTTGTTATGTACCAAACTAGTTTTCCTTTGAATGTCAAGATAAAGTGTTGTCAATTAAGGCAAAGGCCTAATATGCAGGGTCTTGCTACCGTCTTGACATAAATATTTATTAAGACATTAATCACAAAACAATCCTGTCTCTATCCATACGCTATGTCAGAAGTTTTAATCAATAGCACTTACACCAACACATGATTATGCCTAAACAATCATATATTCACTCTAATATTAATTCATATATAGTTTCATCCCCTCCATTCATATTTCATCAAGACAGCAAACACCTTTGTTACATTATCACTTTATTAATATTTCAAATTTATTTTGTTCATGAATCCTTTATTATTATCTAATGTATTATCAGAAAATGGTTCCACATCTATTATTTGCTACCGATACCACAATCACGAGGTAATAGCTTGTTTCCTTAGTTACTGACTTTTTGCCAACCTAGTATCACTTTCCTTAATTATCACACCTGTGGTAACCAGGCAAATATATATATATATTCCATGTCTAGTTCATTATATCTCAAGATACATGATTCATTATACTTTTCATGCTTATAAAGTCTACTGAATCACAACCGTGCTCTGATACCAAATGTAACAACCCTGATTTTCTACATTCTTTTTCGCGATACATTGGAAATTTTTAGGTAATTTTTTTTTTGATATATAGGTTCCACCAAAATTTCGGCAGAGTCCCCCCTATACTGGGAGGTCCCAAGTTATTGACATATACCTGTTTACACTTCTAATATCTCACTTCTTATAACTCAATCACGACCCAATTGTCTTGAGTCTCAAACCCACAAATATCATCCTCATCACAACCATAATATTTATAACATACATTGAACAACAAATATCATTATAGAGGAATAGATGAGATAAACATGCATACATTAAACATGATTATATGAATTTCAGAGTTAAGTTCATTTGTTCAAGTTTAAACATCAAATATATAAATTAAGCTCTATAAATATTTTAATATTTCAAAATACAAGGATATACTACCTAGAACTACATAACAAAAAATGAACAAAAGCTAGGATCTACTCCTGTAGTACACGCGATGTTCTTGAAACAAAATACATATTATTGAAACATGAATATCACAATAAGTATAGTAACACAAATATCCAACAATTTAAAAAGGCAAACATGTATTCATATTCTATTCACTTCTCCATTTTTGTTTCCATTAGAACTCTTCTTCATTTAACTACTAAAACCGTTTCATCTTCCATTTTTAACTTCCATTCAAGATTCCATAAAATCAACCACAACTATTTCTGCCTAACTCATTGTCAATACTAATTCCACCGGTATCATCATCCCCTCGTAGGCGTCGATGTTTAGCGATCCCCTTACCCGGGACCTTAACATACACTAAATGTATTCTAGTCCATGCCCCATAGGCGTCAATGTATGGTGATCCCCTTACCCGAGATCCTAACATACACTAAATGTATGCTAGTCCATGCATGGTGATCCCCTTACCCGAGATCCTAACATACACTAAATGTATGCTAGTCCATGCATGGTGATCCCCTTACCCGAGATCCTAACATACACTAAATGTATGCTAGTCCATGCATGGTGATCCCCTTACCCGAGATCCTAACATACACTAAATGTATGCTAGTCCATGCATGGTGATCCCCTTACCCGAGATCCTAACATACACTAAATGTATGCTAGTCCATGCCCCATAGGCATCAATACATGGTGATCACCTTACCCGGGATCCTAATATATACTAAGGGGCCTGTTTGTTTCTGCGTTTCAAAAGCGCTTTTGACAAAATTTGAAATTTTTTTATTTTTTTATTAACTTGAAATTAATATGTTTTTAGTGTTTTCAAATCATTTTGATGTGCTGATGTCAAAAATGATTTTTAAAAAATAAAAAAACATCATTGATATGCATTTTGGCACGAAAAGCTATTTAAAAAGCAACCGCAACCACACTGCCAAACATATCCTAAATGTATGCTAGTCCATGCCCCATAGGCATCAATACATGGTGATCCCCTTACCCGGGATCCTAATATATACTAAATGTATGCTAGTCGGGATCCTAACATACATTAAATGTATGCTAGTCCATGCCAATTTCATCCATTAATATTGTCATTCTTTGTCTGGCCATAGTTATCATTACAATTTTCATTTCGAACATGGCTCGTTTCTTTTCGAAGCTACGATGTAACATCACATGTTTCCTGAAGGGAAAGGACCCAAATTTTCACCCTTTAATGCGTCTAGATAGTCATTTTAGCGATTTTTCGAATCTGCCAGCAAAGGTCATATTCTGACCTATCCTCAGATTTTTTACTATATCTGGAGTTCTAGGACTCCGTTTCAAGCAAGTTTGGTCTCGTTGGGAAGTTAAGACACGGGGCTACAAGTCCCATGAAGGAAGGAGAAACTAGTTCTGCCCCCAAGACACTCGAAATTATTCGTCAACAAATTAGACCTACTACCCTATAGGGTATGTCATGACCTAGTCTCGGTTGACCCAGTCTCGGTTGGTGACCCATAACTGGAGTTCTATAGCTCTAAATTGAGTAAGGTCAGTTTCATTAGTTAGTCAACATCCAAATCTACAATTACTATGAAGGAACCTGATCCTAATTGCCTCATCCTCCTACTCGAATTCTCTCCACAAGTTAAGAGACGAATCTGTCCAGATTCATCAACCTTTTCATTTACACACAACATCCACAATTCAACCTTTTCTCTTTATCTCAACCCCTAGCCATATCACATGTCGTTTAAGAGTGTCAACAATATCTTTTTAAGAGTCAATTTATCCTAACTAATTGATCTATACCATTGTATGCAAGGTACTCTTACTCATTCCAGTAATATCACAACAAGTTTGATACATATCAATGTACGTAAGACACTCGTATCCATTTCAATTATGTCATAACTAGTTGATACACATCAATGTATGCAAGGTACTCATATTCATTCCAATATTTATCGAAGCAATAAAACAATAAATTCTGAAATCAATGAGTTTACAGAAATTGAAAAGACAAGGTGCGATGCACCTACCTAGAGTATGTGCATGTGCTTCCACTCCATGCAATTGTCCAGTCCCCACAGCTTCCTCTATACTACCAGAGATTCAGTCTTTATCAACAATACAACCAACATCACAACTTTATTTAATTTTCATTCAACTAGTATTCTCAAACCAATCACAAAGAATTTCTTTAGGATCTCATACTCTTTCCCATTTTCATGCAAAAACAACATCATCCAAGGTCATTTAGCATCATTAAATCACAAATTCAAACTAATTCTAAAGCAAAAGATTCAAACAATTTCTCTACCTCTACAATATAGCAAGATTAGACCAAAATAAGGAAACTCATTCCTTTTAAGATTTCTCCTATTATTATTATTATTATTATTATTAATACAACAAAATGATGAACCATTCATTTTCTTTCACTTTCTCCTCGTGCAATTAAACATATGCGACAAACCTTAACAATTAATATTCTTAGATTATTATCACAACAACAATTTCACCCTATTAGTTGGAATCCATGACAATCTTCATTAACTAATCAATTTGCCAAAAATACTTATGGCTAGCTTTAAATATGTTTTATTTTCCAAATTTCTTTCATTTCAATTTCTTCATGGTTCCACCCCATTTATATCCACACAACCAACAAGTTAGCTTTTTATTCAATCAACACGTTCATATAGCAATGTTCCTTACTATTCTTACACAATAATCATTCTTCCCCTCATATAAAGAATACACAATTAATCTATAATAATACTAATAATAAGAACATATTTTACCATTACATCTTCTATAAAACCTACACCCACACCATTCTAATTTCATCAAAACTTGTATTTAATCAAGCCTACTATATTTTGCCCAAAACTAGCAATAGATTCAAAAGGCAATAAGTCATTAACCTCTGATTATTGTGTTACACCCAACGGTCAGACTACATATCATAGAGTTGTGCATAATATATCTCAAAATCATAATGATCCAACGGTTAGATCTCCCTAGATTTGAATAAAACCGAGCTTACCTAAAAATGGACGAGCTACTGTTCAACATGCAAGAAACCTTGCTGGAGAATGAGTTTCCGATCTCCACCGTCCAGAATTACGGAAACATCTAGGCGCACCATATATCCAAGAATGAGCATGATCCAACAGTGGAAGGGAGAGAAATCGGCCGACAACCAAACTACCCTGCAGGTGTATTTCCTTTTTGTTTTCCAGGACATTTCCGATGATGATTTCTATCAAACAGATTGTGTTCCTTCCAATCCCTCCAGTCAGTTAGTAGAGGGCTGGGATAAGAACAACATATCCAAAACTCAGCATGATCCAACGGTGGATTCCAGAGATATGGCCACCGGATCATTATTGGTTTTTCTCCAAAAGCTGCAGTTCTCTCTCTATCCGATTTTCTCTATTTTTTCCTTTCTTTTTTTTCCTTTCTTTCTTCTACTTTTTTTTAACTGGTGACCTCTTTGCTGTTTTATAGGCACCTTTTTCCATAATTATAATTTTGTTCCTCATTCATGCCTTTATGTATTTTATTTTATTTTTCATGTAAACTATCTGGTTTATTTCCGCTTAAATCGTTAGTCTTTACCAAACTTCGATTGGGATGAGATATTTAACCAAGGTAGGAAAACATATTAATAGACTTCATGCAAAATTTCATCCCGATCCGACAATTGGATTGAGAGCTCTGCTTCCTAATGGAAAATTGATCAGTTCATGACTTTTTCGTCAACGATCCAAATTTTCTTGTTCAATCTTCACATAAAATTATATCAATTTTCCTTCTAAACCTTTAAGGTCATTTTATTATTTTTTAATTAATATTCATTTTATAATTTCCACCTTTATTTATTTATTAGGCTTATTACCGTTTCAAAATAACGTCACTGATTTTTAATCGGTGCTTGCACCTTCAGTCCTACACTTTTTATTGCACTATCCTTTATTATAATGTATTCTTTATTACCTCACTTATTTCTTAAAAACATTTTGTTATTTGTTTCTCATTATTTTATCCATCAAAACACGTTACCAGTTTTTTTGTCCTTATGAATTCTAAACCAAAATTCATTTTATAGAGATCATCCCTTCCATTTTATATTATTATTTATCTATTATTTATAATCTTTGTTTCTATCACTCATTGAAATCATACCACTTTCAGTCTTACGTTTACATGAGGGTTTCCACATCTGCATATTTAAATTATAAATTTCCAGGGTTTCACATAATTAATGTAATCATGTTAACAATTTATAATCCGATTGGAACCACCTTTGTGTGTGGTTTCCAGTTGAGTAATAAAAAGAGTTTATACTATACTTGTTTGAAATACCATGAGTGGATCCTCTAACCTTGACAATTATTTTATCCTTGTTTAATTCTTATATTAATATCACATCTCAAAGCTCTCTTCAACTCCTTTTCTGTTATTATCTATTTCTTTATTTGTAGTTTATACAGTTAACCTCCCTGTGGTTCGACCTCGGTCTTGCCGGGTTATTTATTACTTCGACACTCCTACACTTGGGAGAAGACATCAACTCTTTGGTCGTGTCAAGTTTTTGGCACCGTTGCCGGGTAGGTAAATTCTTGTATAAATTATAATATGTATTTTATTTTCTCTTTTCACTTTTCATTTTATCTATCTTTTGTTTCTTTTCTTTTCTTTTCTTTTGTTTCTTTTCCTTTTCTTTTCTTTTCTTCCTTTTATTCTCTTCCTACACGTGCATGAGAGTTTTGTCACGTACATTAAGTGGTAGACTTTGTAGAGTATCCTCATCATTTTCAGAAAAATATGGTCGAAGAAGATAACCAGTCGCTTCATAATGAGAATAATGAGAATAACAGTGTTAGAACACTTAGAGACCACATGAATCCCACAAGAACAAGTGCTCCCTCATGCATAGTTTCCCCCCCTGATCATCTCATTTTAATTTTAAGCCAGACATTATTCAACTTTTACCTTCTTTTCATGGCTTAGATCTAGAAAATCCATACTTGCATTTGAGAGAATTTGAAGAGGTCTGTAACACCTATAATGACTTAAATTGTAGCATGAACACCATCAGATTAAAGTTTTTTCCTTTTTCATTAAAAGATAAAGCTAAAACATGGCTACAAAATCTTAGGTCAGGATCCATTCGTGCTTGGGATGAAATGCAACAACAATTTTTAAAGAAGTTTTTCCCTTCTCATAGAACAAACTCTTTCAAAAGACAAATCACCACTTTCACTCAAAAACCATGAGAAACATTTTACCAATGTTGGGATAGGTATTGAGACTTGCTTAATACTTGCCCTCATCATAGTTTTGAAACATGGAGATTGGTTTCACATTTTTATGAAGGGTTAACACCTAAAGATAGATAAATGGTGGAATTGATGTGCAATGGAACTTTTGCAGATGAAGACCCTAATGAAGCAATGGAGTACCTAGACTTGCTAGCTGAAAATGCTCAAAATTGGGACACTACAGGCACTTATGAGGCTCCAAGTAAAACTCAACCTCATACATCTAGTGGAGAAATGTACAACCTTAGGGAAGATCATGACCTCCAAGCCAAATTTGCATCTTTAGCTAGAAAAGTCGAGGCACTAGAATTGAAAAAGAGTGGCCAATTAAAATCTATTCAAGACATTGTGTGTCAAATCTGTGAAACCAATGATTGTCCAACTTTGCCTTCTTTCAAGAAATGCCTCCATAAACAAGCCCATGCTTTAAACAGTTTTCAAATGCCCAATCATAACCCATACTCGCAAATATACAACCCTGGTTGGAGAAATCACCCAAATTTTAGTTGGAAGAGTGATAACAATAATGCACAAACTTCACAGCCACCGTTTCAAGCACACTATAATTTCCAAAATTCTCATGGATGTTGCGATGTCGCGGTCGCACAAATTAATTACCCTAGCTTCAAACACAACACACAAGATAGTATAGAGCAAGCAAGGGGTTGATCCCACGAGGAAGATTCAAGTCAGATTTTTATGCTAGATGATATGCAATTTGGGGGGGGGTTTGGACGTTATCTAGGCTAAAGCAAAAGAAAACAAAAAACTATCAAATGAAATTTAATAAAATCAAAAAATTATCAAGAGAACAAACCTTGGTCACAAGCACACATCCACCTACAGAAATCAGAACTGATCATGGAAACGAAACATCAATTTATATTCTGAATATTTATCTCTTCTTAACATTGGTTAGTTAACGGATCCGCCGTATAACTAACCCTAACCATCAAACAACCACAGTGTCCGCACTAGTAATTTAATTTAATGGCAGCCTTAAGAACTAGATAAGTTGATTAACCAAGAAAACATAACTGTCCGCAGTCTATGTTTGATTTGATTGAATGTTCTCCCTAAGATTAATAACGTAGATTCGCCACAATTATTAAACTTAGTTGCTTCACAAGTTCATATACCACAACTCCGGTTTTGATATCAAACTTAGCTCTAGAATAATAACTTAGAGTCCGCTCTAGCAATTAAAATAAACAATCATAGGAAAAATAAGCATAGGAGAACAAACATATTCATCATATAAACTGAAAAGAAAAGGTGAAATACATCTCACAGTTCTTGAAATCCGAAGGTTTCCGTGTCCTTGCAACCAAGAAAAAGTGTTTAGCCTTGCATGTTTGTTGAACAACTAATCAAAAGGAAGGAAGAATGCATAATTTAGGGTTTCTTAGAGGAAGGGGGCGTTTTTCTCTTCTTGGCTGGGTGCCCCCCTTCTCTTCTCTCATTCTTTTTATATCCTAGGAAACCCTAGGTCTCTATTTTACAAAATAGTCCTCCATTAAGTAGACTGTTTACATTTAAGTACTTCAATAACTATTTTCCTAGAAAAGGAGAAATAGCCTTGCATGAAATCTTTAAGCTTTGACTTAGAGGAGCTAAATTACTGAAATAAAAACTTGGATATCGGTTTAGATGCTTCAGAACGTAATTTGGACTCGTTTCTTCACGAAACCTGTTTGCTGGCAGAATTCAGATGTCATCTTTGAAAAATCATATCTCCCTCATATTACATCTTTGTTGGCTTAAATTTTGAGCGTTTATAGAACTTTGAGTCATGAATCCAAAAAAATTGAGTTTGCATCAATTGGACTTCTGTAGCTCCAGATATTCAAGTTTGAATGGCCGAAGGTCAACATTGGCAGATTGCGAGATTTAACTTTGAAGGCTGCGATTTCCATGTTCTTCCTTATTTTATTTTCTTGCCTTAGATGTCCAGAAAGTTATGGATGTTATCTTTTTAATGCCACTAGAATCATTTCATTTCAACCTCTAGAGCTCACGCTCTGCACAAAACATCGACTGAAGGTCAAATCTGTCAATTATCTCCAATTTACTCCTTTCTGCATCTTTCATCCAAAAGTGCCTTCAAAACATAAAACAAAGAATATCAAGGCATTTTATATATAAAACATAGGCAAAACACTAGTTAAATGTGGATGAAACTATCGAATAATATGGTTGCATCAATGGATATGCACCTCCTTATGCTCCACCTCCTAGAAGAAATCTTGAGAAGACATTGCATGCATTCATTAAAAAGCAGGAGACAATCAACACTTAACTTGCTCAAAGCATGACAGATTTTAAAGATACTCTTGCAAAATTCACATCTGCTCTTAGCTTTCAAGAGAAAGGTAAGTTTCCATCTCAACCACAGCAAAATCCGAAGGGGCAATACAATGCAAATGCAAGTAGTTCCGGAAGCTAACACATGGATCAAGTCAAATCAGTCATCACTCTTCGCAGTGGTAAGGTTATTGAAAAACTCACTCTTGAACCTTGTGAGAAAGATGATGAGTCAATCTCTGAGGGTAAGGAAGGGCTTGAATCTGAACATTGTAAAGAAAAGACTAATTTTCCGCCAGCACTTCCATTTCCTCATGCCATGACCAAACAAAGAAAAGTCAATAACAACTCTGAAATCTTTGAAACTTTCAAACAGGTAAGGATCAATATACCTTTGTTGGATGCTAATAAATAGGTACCTTCTTATACTAAATTTTTGAAAGACTTGTGCACCGTGAAGAGAAAACTGAATTTGAAAAAGAAAGTCTTTTTAACCGAACAAGTAAGTGTCATTCTTCAAAGCAATAATGCTTTGAAATATAAAGACACTGGTTGTCCTACAATTTCATGCTTTATTGGAGAACATAAAATTGAAAAAGCTTTACTTGATCTTGGAGCTAGTGTGAATTTACTTCCATATTCCGTTTTTCAAAGTCTCAATCTAGGTGAGTTAAAACCAACTTCTGTAACTCTTTTACTTGCTAATAGATCTGTAAAAGTGCCTAGAGAAATAATTGAAGATGTGTTAGTACAAGTTGATAAATTCATTTATCCTATGGATTTTATTGTCTTGGACACACAACCCGTTGAAGCATGTATTTCATTTCCTGTTATTTTAGGACGTTTGTTTCTTGCAACTTCTAATGCATTGATTAATTGTAGTAATGGACTGCTGAAGCTATCATTTGGAAACATGACATTGGAGATGAATATTTTCAACATTTGCAAGCAACCTGGAGATGATAATGATTTACAGGAAGTAGATCTTATTGAAGAATTAGTTTATGATCAATTTGAATCTACCTTGAGTAAAACTGAGTTTGATGAATCTAAAGAATTGCAAATGATTTATTCTCAGGAAGAAATCAAGGACAAGAAAGGCATAAAAATGTTATCGCGGATCATTTGTCAAAATTGACAGTAGATTCGACATTTGACATCCCACCAATCGATGATTACTTTCCTGACGAATCCTTACTTTCTCTTAGTCCAATACCTTGGTCTGCTAATATTGTCAATTTTCTTGCTTCAGGATATTTGCCAGCTCATTGGAGTACCTAAGATTAAAAAAAAAGTTTTTGAATGAAGTGAAGAATTTTTATTGGGATGACCCTTACTTATTCAAATATTGTCCTGATCAAATATTTCGAATATGCATTCCCGACAATGAGGTAAGTAGTGTCATTAAATTTTGTCACTCTAGGGCATATGGGGGTCATTTCTCATCAAATAAGATGACTACAAAAATCTTACAATGTGGATTTTATTGGCTCACCATGTTCAAGGACATGCATGCATTCTACAAAACTTGTGAAAATTGTCAAAATGTTGATATTGGTCAAAAAGTTTTGCCTTATGATTCTCGACTCCATTTATTTCCTGGAAAGCTAAAATCAACATGGAGTGGTCCATTTATTGTGAAACATGTGTATCCTTATGGGGCCTTTGATATTGAGAATCCAAAGAATGGCAATGTTTTTAAGGTAAATGGACATCGTTGGAAAGCTTACTTTGATAATTTTTCTAGTGAAAATAAATCCATTGGTTTGAATGATCCTGCATATAAAGGTTGATTATTATTTTTTCTCACATTATTTTTGTGTTTCTTTTTTGGTGTGACTCTTATTTCGCTAGTCTTTCTCCAACCCCGATCAAATGGCGGATAACGGTACTCCATGACTCTTAAGTCGGTTCTTTTAGTTTCCCATGATAAC
Source organism: Populus trichocarpa (assembly GCF_000002775.5). Taxonomy (NCBI): domain Eukaryota; kingdom Viridiplantae; phylum Streptophyta; class Magnoliopsida; order Malpighiales; family Salicaceae; genus Populus; species Populus trichocarpa. Next base: position 12,423,482 of record NC_037288.2, read on the forward strand.
TGATATCTGTGTATATATTTGTTCAATTCCTTATTCCTTCTCTTTTTTTTGCATCTCTTTTCCACTTCTCATCTAAAAAATGGACACCACTCTTGAAAAATTGAAAAAGTATTTTCCCGCTTTGCCTCAAAATGCGACTACAAAAATTTACCATGCTAGGTGTGAAAGATTGAGATTGTTTATGAACCATGGAATTCCTGAAGATATTCGTTGGCTAATTGAAGCAAAGGTCTGATTATCAGGTGAGTCTTCCAATTCTTTCATTTCATACATGCTTGGAACAGGTAAAAACACTTTTACGAAGAAACGCCGTGCAAAACGATTGAAAGTCTGTCACCGATGTGCCAGATGGACTTGTAATGCATAATGTCGGTCTTTAGGAATGGTATCTATAAACCATGAAGATAAAATACAATTCATTAAGGATGGCCTGAGTAAGGAGTCTTTAGATAATCTTCTAGTAACTTTTAAGACGCATCCTAGTAGAGATGTGCATCGTGCAATTCATGATTTATGGCCTCATTTTCATAAAGAACATGATCAACTTAGTCTTGGGAATTTGACTAAAAAGACCATGTTTGTCAGGTTTTAAGAAAACTGGATGGGAAGCTTATCCCCGACCCATAGAGGGCGTTTAAGCTGTTCTTGGATGTAAAACCAAGGGAAGATGTGAGCCACAATCACAACTACGATTTAAGCCTTAGTTTGTAAAAATTTGTGTCTTTAGGTTTTATTAATAGCATAATATTTTGTTTTGTTATTTCTTATATTAGTTTAAGTGTGTTTCAGGTTTGTTAGTGTTTGTTGTTTTAGGTGAAGTCTTCTATACTCTATCTTTCTACCTTAGGACATTGAGGACAATGTCTCGTTTTGGTTGGGGGGAAAGGGTAGTAGTTGACATTAATATTATTAAAACCATTTGACAAAACTGTTATTAGGATGGCAGAGTAAGGAGGAATTTTATTGACTCTTGAGACACATCTTAGTAAATATTCTTATCAAGGTCTATCAAAATACTTCTTGAAATATTCAAGTTTACAAACTCTCGCATTGTTATCACTTGATTCTACTCATATACTCATTTAACAAATATTCTTAAACCTTTATTTTCACACACACACATTAACATATGATTGTGGGTTGCACATTGGATTCTTACATTATTTATGTTCTTTTGTTAAAGGTAACAACTAAGGGAAAGGGATAGTATATAATTTGAAAAACAAAATTGATGATATTGATGATAATAAAAACATAGATAAGTTTGGTTTCGTAGCCTCCCTAACCTAAGCAATTAAGCTTGAAGGGGTGTTTTAACACCTAATACCCTAAAGTCAACTAACTTGGGAGCTATTGGCCCAAAGCTGGTTACATGGGTTAAGGAGAAAAGCTTAAAGGAATCAAACATTGCACTATCTATGTATCAGTATCTGCAACCCGAGTTACTAAGCTCGTAGGGGTGTCTCAACACCTAATGCCCTAAGATCAACTGGTCTGGGAGTCATTAGCTGAAAGCTCGTTACATGGGTTAAATATACATTGTGTTTTAAGTTATATGTGTGTGTCTATATATATATATATATTAAAAAAAAAGATAATAATCTCAACCCAAGGAAGTTAACCTTAAACATTAGAACAAAATTTTGTTTTCTTCCGAGAAAAACCCCATAACTATGTGTTGATATATTGAGCACAAAAGGAAGGTTTATTAATATCTTGTTTAAGAAGTATGAAACAGATAAATAAATCTAATGAGAGTTTGTTTATTTGGATAGATTAATGGAAGTTGAATGATGAATGCTTTGCTTTGCGGAACTTATAAATTGTTTTTCTATTTTAATGCTTTGATTACTAGGAACTAGTAATAAGCTGGTTGAGGGGTGTGATTAGTACTTAAAAGTGCATTTTTATCAAGGTTTTATATTATCATTTTGCACTTAAAGTATCAATAACTCCTTAACTAGAGCATATTTTATAATAACATGTCTAAAAATATAAGATACCTTTAATTTATGGTAAATGTTCATCTTAAATGCAAGCCTATCACATAAATCAAAGGATTGATTGATGAGTTTAAATACTAAAATTGATAAGACAAAGAGAGGACTAAGCTTAGAAAAGAGATGTTGGTTCAGTTCAAACTAGAATACCATTCGGTTATTCGATCATAACTAGAGTTGTAGAACTTGGATTTAGGTCTGGTTTATATGTATGGAAAGCTAAGACATAGACCTAAAACTTTCATGAAGAGTCCAAGATTTAAAGTGCCATTTTCAAGTTCAAATGGTAACAACAATAGAAAAGTCGGAATCTGTCCTGCAGCCCAGACACTATTCAGTGTTCAGCCCATATCTCGAGTTTTAGAAGTCCAAATGCACCGATTCTTATTTCGTTGGAAAGCTGAGACATTTTCCCAAAACTTTCATGAAGACTATCTATTTAAATTCGGATGTTAGCAATGACGTTTTCTGCAGACAAGAAGATAAGGATTGTTACCAAGTCAAGAGGTGGCCACCCACTTAACAATTAGTCATCAAATCAATAGTTCTTAATTTTGGCCTATAAAAGGAGGCATTAGCCTTGCATTTAGGCATCTTGGTTTTCAGATCAAGATCATGTTCTTGCTCTCTCTCTTTATATTTTTGTAATGCTTAAGTTTTGTTTATATTAATCTCTTTTTTATGCTTTTCATTTCCTTTTCTTTACTTAGTTAACTTATATCTTATTTATGTTCTTATCTTGTTTATTTATGTTTCTCTCGTTCATTATGTTTAGCTAAGTTTATTATGTCAAGGTGAAAAGGTTACACTAATGGTGTAAGAATAAGTATAGTATAAACTCAACATGGACTTTAATGTTTGATACTAACATATTTTGTATTTGTTGTCTTGTTCACTGTTAATACTTTGCTTGTGAATTGGTTAATCTAGATTTATGTCGTATAACCCTTGGTACAACAAATACTTGACACTTTCATAGCCCAACCGTATGGTATAACCGACACCTATGCTATGAAAGAAACTTGATTTGTTGTTAACATAAGTTATAATCATGAATACCTGACAACATTTACAAGTATTATCATTATTCGAATAAGATAACTAATGTAATTATGTTAACAATTTATAATTTGATTGGAACCTCCTTTGTGTGTGGTTTCTAGTTGAGTAATAAAAAGAGTTTATACTATACTTGTTTGAAATACCATTAGTGGATCCTCTAACCTTGACAATTATTTTATCATTATTTAATTCTTATATCAATATCACATCTCAAAGCTCTCTTCAACTCCTTTTCTGTTATTATCTATTTCTTTATTTGTAGTTTATACAGTTCACCTCCCTGTGGTTCGACCGCAGTCTTGCCGGGCTATTTATTACTTCGACACTCCTACACTTGGGAGATGACATCACCTCTTTGTTCGTGTCAATAAACACTTGAAAGAAAATCATTCCATAATGACATAGTATTGCTACTTCTAATATGAAATGGTTGGAAAGAATGCAACACCATTTTATCGAATAATGGAGGCATTAAATGATTTTTAATGTAATTTGATTATAGAGAGTCACTTTAAATCATAAAAAAGAGCTTTTGAGTGCACTCTTTCTATTCTAGTCAAAGTCCACCAAAGTGATTATATTCAAGTATGGAATGCAAACTATTACCTTATATAATTTGGCCATAATAGATGGCCTTTACCGGTAAGGATCTTTGTGCTTCCACACAAACTTATAACAATCTCATTGAGAAATTGGTGTTAGGTGCAACTATTTTCATTTTTGGATGAAAAGAGGGAAAAAAAGAACATGCCTTCTCACCCTTAAAAAAACATGTAGCTTTTATGTTATTTTCTTCATGCAAGTTCCTCATATGTTCTATATAACAAACTTAAATCTTATTGTCAATCTTATATTTCAAATGATTACATTATTGTAAAATGGATTGTTTTTTTCTTTTAAAAAAATTTCAATAAAGTTTTCCCTATACAAAAATCCTACCCAAAATAGCTCAAGTCACAAATTATAAAGACAAAAGAGGCCTCATGCTCACTATCCATTAATTCCATCAAAAAGTATAATTATACGCAATATACATACAAAATAACAAGATGACAACACTTCCTTGGATATAATCAAACATTCATAAAACAAGAAAAGTCATCCTTTGTTTTTGTTTTCCTTTAAATCCATATTGTATTACTAGCTTGAGTACATATGATAAGCTTATTTACATAACATTAATTTGTTATAAAATTCTAACTATAATAGAATAACCGAGGAAATTCTAAAGTACAATATCAAGGTAGAAGTGATGTGTAAACCCCCGGTTATAATTTTTCTGGGTTATTAAAATATGAGAAATTTAACCAATAGTAAAATGGCTTAAATTAAAGTAAAGAAACCTAAATCCAGATAAAAATAGTAAAATTAATGAAATAAAAAGTGAATATAGTACTAAATTGTTGAAAAGAAAAACATTTGTGAGGACAAAATGAATACGTAAGACCAAGAGAGGTCAATATTCAAATAATAGAAGGTTGGAAGTTTATGTACAAAAGATAAAAAGGGGTGGGGATAAATGTGCAATTAACAATATGATAAAACTATAAATATCATTCTATTTTCTCTCTTGGAGTGACTTGCAAGAGCAAGAGAGAGTTTAGAGAGAGGCTGGAGAGAAGACATATTGTTGGCAGAACATCCAACATCTATAACTCCACCTTATCCAAATGATATTGAGATACGTTGTTCTGCTCCATGTCATGTACATTGTCACCGGAGGGATGTTCTATATCAGTTCTTGTTTGAGAGATATCGCAGGAGGAAAATGCACTTCTAGACAGTCTTTTTCGCTGACTGTTTTCTCCTCCATCCACCGTTGGATCAGACTATAATTGGAATATGTTGTTCGTCCTGATGCTATCTAGATTCTAAACGGTAGAGATGAGAAAAAACATTTGGTATAGAAGTTGTGCTTCTCGCACAGTAGGTCTGCAAGTTTGAGGTTAGTTCGGTTAAACCCATATTTCTGGAAATTTCACCATTTGATAAAGTTGATATTTGGATATGTTATACTCATAATAATGCATTATAACTTGACCGTATGGATTGTTTGGAATATTATTCATTTTTTATTTATGGTTGATTAAACTGTTGTCAAGGATTGTGTTTAGAAGAATATTGTTTGGAAAGTTTGTAAAATCGATAAGAATGTTTTATTTTGACGTTAAGAGGGAAGATTGAAATAAATAAGATAAATTGGCTCTTAAAAAGATATTTTTTGGCACTCTTAAAAGATATGTGATACGGTTAGGGGTTGAGATAAAAGAGAAAAAAGTTAAATTATGGATGTTGTGTGTAAATGGAAAGGTTGATAAATCTAGACAGATTCGTCTCCTGACTTTTGAAGAGAATTCGAGTAGAAGGATGGGGGAATTAGGATCAAGTTTCTTCATAGTAATTGTAGTTTTGGATGTTAGCTAACTAAGAAAATTGGTCTTGCTCAATGTGGAGCTGTAGAACTCCAACCATGGGTTACCAACCGAGATTGGATCATGATAGACCCTGTAGGGCAGTAGGTATGGTTGGTTAATAAGCAATTTAGACTATCTTGGAGGCAGAACTGGTTCTCATTCCTTCAGAGAACTTGTAACCTCGTGTCTTAGCTTTCCAATGAGACCAATCGCGCTTGAAATGGAGTTCTATAACTCTAGATATAGTTAAAAATCTGTAGAGAGGTCGGACATTAATAATTGGACATTAACAATCCAATGTTTGTTGATGAGCAATTTTGACTATCTTAGAAGCAGAATTGGGTTCTCTTTCCTCATAGAACTTGTAGCTTCGTGTCTTAGCTTTACAACAAGACCAGTCGCGCTTGAAATTGAGTTCTATAACTCTAGATATAGTTACACATCTGAGGAGAGGTCGGACAGTAACAATTCAATATCAAGACAGAAACAGTTGGACAGTAATAGTCTAATGTCTGTTGATGAGCCATTTTGACTATCTTAGAAGTAGAAGTGGATTCTCCTTCCTTTAGAGAACTTGTAGCCTCATGTCTTAGATTTCCAACGAGACCACTCGCGCTTGAAATGGAGTTCTATAACTCTAGATATAGTTAAAAATTTGAGAAGAGGTCGGACAGTAACACTCCAATGTTTATTGATGAGCAATTTTGACTGTCTTAGAGGCAGAACTGGGTTCTCCTTTGTTCAGAGAACTTGTAGCCTCGTGTCTTATCTTTCCAACGAGACCAGTCATGCTTGAAAATGGAGTTCTATAACTCTAGATATAGTTAACAATCTGAGGAGAGCTCGGACAGTAACATTTCGAGGTGTAGACAGTAACAATTCAAATATTAAGAAATGACTGAAAGAAATACTTATTGGCTGTTGATATGGTTATTATAAAACATATGCTTATGTGAGAAAAATTTATGAGATAAACCTGTGATTTGCAGGAGAGACCACAGGCGTGGTGTAACACCAGCAGCAGGGGAGCACGAGTAGAGCTTCTATTGCAGGTAGGTGATCCTCACCTAAGCTTTTTAGTTAAATTTCAGAATTTAATATATTAATAATGTGAGATGTAAATGTGCAACATTGGATATTATGTGAAATGATGGAAGTTGGTGTAATGATGTTATTTCGGATAATATTCTGAATGTATGTGTGTGTTTGAGGGGAACTACCCTTGTGTGCATTGCCAAGTGATGGGAGTACCACTAACAAAGAAAATATGAGAAGTGTAATATGTGTTTCGACTAGCATACATTTAGTGTATGTTAGGATCCTGGGTAAGGGGATCAACATGTCTTGACTAGCATACATTTAGTGTATGTTAGGATCCTAGGTAAAGGGATCACCACGTATTGGCTAGCATACATTTAGTGTATGTAAGATCCCGGGTTAGGGGATCACCTTGCATCGACTTCTACGGGGTGATGATGATACCAGTGAAATTGGTATCAGTAATGTATTAAGTGAAAATGATCATGGTTGATCTTATAAAATCTTGAATGGAGGTTGATAATGGAAGAGGAAACTGTTTTTAGTAATTGAAGGAGAAAGAGTTTCCAATGAAAACTAGAAGGGAGAAGTAAATAAAATGTGAATGCATGATTGTCCTTTTAAATTGTTGAATATTTGTGTTGCTATATTGTTATGTTTTTTCATGTTTCAATAATATGTATTTTTGTTCCAGGACCATCGCATGCACGACAAGAGTAGATCCTAACTTATGTTCACCTTTTGTAGTCTAGGTTATAGTGAGTATACCCTTGTATTTTGTAATATTACAATTTTATATAACTTAATTTGTTTAATTGATGTTTAAACTTGAATAGATGAACTTAATTCTGAAATTCATATAATCATGTTTCATGTATGCGTGTTTATCTCATTTATTCCCCTATAATGATATTTGTTGTTCAATGTATGTTATATATGTTGTGGTTGTGATGTTGATGATGATGTTTGTGGGATTGAGACCCAAGATGATTGGGTCATGATTGAGTTATGAGATGTAAGATATTAGAAGTGTAAACATGGTATATGTCGATAACTTGGGACCTTCCGGTATAGGGGAGACTCTGCTGAAATTTCAGTGGAAATTTCGGTAGACTTGTATATGAGAACTGGAAAAACAAATTTACCCGTATTTTTACATACCAAACCATAAGAAAGTAACTATAATCACATAAGAAAGTGTGGAATGTTACATGATGGATAGGATGTACCTATAAAAACATAGAAATATATAATAAGCATATGAGTATCCATTTACTAAACTTCAGGAATAACACAACATTATGGGTCCTTTTGCAAACATATTTAAACCACACCATATTTCCAATTTATTTCATCCTTTTCATCAAATAATTAGGCTCCCTTCATTTTATTATACTTATTATACCACCATTTTAATGTGTAGATTAATATTATGTCAATTGCACATCCATTTATCCATTTCAATAAACATAACGTGTGTCTTAAAACACTCTTTAGCCTTGTCATTATGGTGAACTCAATTTTGCATCAAAGCCCCCACTATTATGATCGACTCAACTTGCCGTCATAGCCCTTGACATTATAGCCAAGTTAATTTTCACTTTATAACCCCCATATCAGCTTAGTTTTCACATCATTGCCCCCCGCCATAGTGGTCGACTAGTGAAGGTTTAATAGGTAGTACATAAGACCTTTTGACATTTATTTAATCATCAACAAGATTGTCAATCTTCCATTTTATAAGTCTATTTTCATTCACAGGTGGCATGACTTTTTGGTTCACTTACCACCACCATGGTCAATCATCCATGGATTTGAAATTCATGGTTGGCCTAAATTATCTCATACTTATACAATTTCTAGAAACATTCTCCAAAAACTACATCAAACTAATGTTTCCATCATCAATTCCAACTAACCCATAACAACAACAACCACCTAGAATATCCATTTCCTCTTCAAATTTAAGGAATATAAATGAAATCAAAAGACGATAAAACTTCTTACCACTCACAGGTAACTCAAATTTGATGGGTCTTTTAGATGAAGTTCAAAAACAACACTTTTGCTTGTTTCCTTAAGCACCATTTTTCTCCAAATTGATAAACTTTCTCTAACTACACTAATCTCCCAATTTCTCTCTAATTTCTTCTAATTTGTTTTGATTTTGTAGTGTCAAGATCATACCCACAACCCATGAAACCCTAATGAAAGAGAAGAAGAAAAAAAGAAAGTTTCACTCTCCCTCACTTTTGTTTGAACCATCAACCTTATAAAAGAAAATAAGATATTTTTGCTACTTAATTTACCAATTTTACCCAATTTTTATGTCGTATATGCTTATTGTTTTTCAAGTCTTCAATCATGGATATTTATTTTTATATAAATGATTATTATGATTTTTTTATTAGGGATTACACTAATTGGCATGGGGTTTACATTCCAAATTAAAACACCCTACCAAATCATACCTAAAAATAGTAATAGCTTTAGCAAAGGGTAAGATTGTGGCCTTAGAGCCTTTTATATTAAACCATATTTATAGAGCTTTAAAGGAATGTCAAACCAGATGTGAGGAAGAGCCTTTCATAATGAAAAGAAGTATCTATGGAGTACTAAAGTGGTGCAAGTATGGGCAATTGCCTACTTCCTTAAGTTTAGTGATGTAAAGATAAATCTTGACCTAAAATTTATTTATATAGAAAAAAGCCTACTATTATCTAGCTTCTTTGATTTACCTTTAAGAAAGTATATAAAAATCTTTTATGACTCATATATAGGAGTGTTATAGCAATATTCCTTTGGGCCATAACAAGAAAAAGACCTTAATGAGTATTACTTCCTCGGTGTTAAAGGACATTTGTTAAAAAAAAATGTTGTGGTTTAGAGAAGCATCCTAATAGTAAGGATCTTCTCTTTAAGCTAGGGATAGATTCCATTCCAAAGAACAACTATTGTTCCTATGAACTTTATAACCCTTATCTAGTAGCCATATAGCTAGGGTTTATCCAATGTATACTTTTTCCCATGCTTTATGTTGTAAAACAGAGATGGTCCATAAGAAGTTACTTTAAATAGCCTAGAGCAAGTGAAAGAGGTCACTGAAGTACGGGTACATGTCTTTAGTCATTTATAAGTGAGGGGCTTTTCATTTATTATGGATAATTAATTTGTATTATTCAATTTGATAAAAAACATTAGGTAAAAAAAATGTATTTGATTATTTTGATTTTGATTTCTTGTTTATACTATATTCTTACATCACATTATTTGTGCATCGTTTCAGCCTACTAAAAATCAATAACTTGATTTGATGGCTAATCATGTTATGCCTTTTAGGACTTTCTATTTTGGCTAAGGTAGATAAAGATGAGGCTTTAATTTTTTAGTTAAGGTCCAAGATTAAGATAAATTTTCTTGGTAAAAGTATTTTGTCCTTCATATGTTATTTTAAATTTTCTAATATTAATTCCTTGATTATTATATAATTTAATTTCTCTATTATTACTCATCCTATAGTTCCCACTCTAGAAAAGATAGTAGGTTTACTAAGCTCCTCATCTTCAAATGAGTGCTTTTCCATCGATATAAGTTGGAGTACCCGCACTATTTCATGATTGTTGAGATCCCACCTAATAAAGCTATAAAAACACCACCTTCTTCTATTATTAGCCATCCTAAATAGATTCAACAAGACCTTGCTATGGTTTTATCATCTTCCAATGTTGCTTAGAAAAATCCTTCAACTCTTATTATTGTTAAAATTAAGTACATCCCATCATCTATGTAAACCCCAGGTATAAATCCGACATAAAATTGGAGAAATGTTTTAAATTGAGTAAAAGAAATAAAATGAATGATGTATGAATTTTGATAAATGGGACATGAATATTATATATATAAAAGGTAAGGATATGAAATTGATCTGAAATCATTTCTTGTAAATGTTGATTAAGAAACATAAACCTGGTACAACTTAGAAGTTCCATAAAATTTCTAAAGGAAGTGTGTAAGGAAATTAAGCAAATAAAATACAAAAATTGAGGATTTGATACTTGCAGTAAGGGAATGGATATAGACCTTTGAAATTTGGAAAAAAGGTTAGCGAACAAATTTTTAAATATAGAAATGCGAAAATGCTTGGAAAAAGAAGGTTCAAAATATGAATAAAATTTTAATGGAAGTGATTTATGAGGAAAGAAAGGTATTGGAGTATAAATTAATGAATTTTGATATCGCCTATTGAAAATTGGTATTAAAAATATATCGAGACGGGGAAAATAATACCCGATAACTATAAAAGTTACTATTTGAAGGGACATAGTAGGAATTTGATAATATTTTTCTATAAAAGGCTTGGGTGCAACCGGCCATTGGGGGGAATTGAGAGGGAAGAGAGGAGAAAACTCCATTTTTACTTGAAAAATCCTTGAGAAACCTAGAGAAAAACAAGGAAAAGAAGAGAGTTAGTGATACTAAAAGATTTAGGCAACAAAATCACTTAGATTTAGAGTGTTCTTGAAAGAAAAAATTAGGGATAGAGTGAGAAGGAAGGGGCATCAGTAGCAAACAAGAAAGAAGAGGTGAGAATCCTTGATTTGTTAGCACTTGGAACCTAGATTACTCCTTGATAAGATGTCCCAACATCCATTTAACAAGTTCTTACAATATTTGTTAAGTTTCCATTGATTTTTCATCAAATTGAGGACAGGGTTCATGATGAATTTTGGGTGAAATGATAAATTGAATTAAATTGATGTTTGTGACATGTAATAGGATTGAAATGAGTTGAAATAACAAGTAATTTTGAAAGGAAATTAGTAGTCCCTTGCTAAGTGTATGGCCGACCATTGATGTAACAAGAGGAATGGTGTTTTATTTGAATCCTTAGCTTGGTGATATGTGTTTATATAAATTAAAATGATGAGAATGCATGAAGGAATAACAATGAAGGTGTTAGAGAGGGTTGAGAAGAGTGTTGATTGATAAGTTAATAAAATTAGGAGAATTGTCTTCATTTGTGATAAGTTGTAAAATTATGATGAATTAGGTAAACTAGTTTTTAGAAGGTGCCTTTGGCAACATTATAGAGTATATAACATGGCAAGGAATTGATTTTGAATAAGAATAAGTTAAATTGGTAATGTGTGAATATTACAGAATTTGTCGACGAAACTAGATAGTTTTGTCTCTTGGTCTTCTAGAGGGAATTCAAGTATGAAAATGGGGTAAGGACTAGTTCTCTCATAGAAATTGTAGCCTTGGATGTTAGCTATCCAAGGAAATTGACTCTGCTTAATTTGGAGTTTTATAACTCCAGCTATGGGCTAATAATCGAGAGGGGGTCAGGACATACCCTACTAGATAGTTGGTCATCTTCTCGATAACAGGTAGTTTTGAGGGATTTAGAAGCAGAATTGGGTTCTTCTCCCTTCAGTGGACTGATAACTTTGTGTCTTAGCTTTTTGAGGGATTAAGCCACGCTTTATACTGAACTATATAATATTAGTTATGAATGAAACACAAAATAGTGTTCGAATGAGGAATTATGTTGATTGTGATGTTGGTTTGCATTTTGTTTAAGAACCTAAGGAAAAGGATTTAATGGGAACCATGAGATGTAAATTTAAGAAAAAAAGATAATAATGAATGAGATGATTAAAGAGAAATTTGTATAGATTTTGAATTTAGAAGAAATAAATGTTCATGAGTAATGACGTGGTATATTTGTTGAAGCAAGGGGAGCCATAGGTTCCAAACAGCAGCCCGGGACTACCAGTCAAACTTTTACAGCAGGTAGGTGCCCAACACCTATGCTTTCTATTTTCTATTTTCAAAGCACTAACATGCCACCTACCATTGGCATGTTAGTGCTTTGAACCTGGTAGTCTATGTATATAGTGTTAATAAGAAAAATAAAAGGGTATCGATATGAATGGTAGGTTGAGGTGGTATTGATTAGCTATTTGGGTTTGGATAGCTAATGGTATCAATAGGGTTCCTTGTTACCAGTATTTCAGATGCTATTGATTAACTACTGGGTTTGGATAGCTAATGGTATTAATAGGGTTCCATTGATGCCGACATTCCTTAAATTGATTAGTTGATCATGGGTAATTGGGTGACTAATGATGTTAGTAAAGATTACTAATATCGGCATGGTTACTCTCGGTTAAGGGAAAAAAGATAAGTTGATTAACTATTTCGGGTCGTGAATAGTTAATGATATCAATAGATCACATTAGTATCGGTAGCCATTTCTGGTGTGATTAGCTACTCCAGGTATAGAGGCTAATGATGTCAGGGTCCTTGACATCAACAACTTTGATGGTAAACCAAATGTGGATAGGAATTGATTAACTATTCCAGGGTAGGAATAGTTAATGATATCATTTGGTTGTACTGATATTGACACTTGAATGGATTTGATTGGTCTAACTTGATATTAGGAGACTAATGATATTAATGAGATTCATTAATATTGACAATTACCTTCTGGAGAATGAGAGAGAAAATATTGATTTGTTATTTCGAAAGAATGGGATAAACTAATGATAGCAAGAGAGGAATATCATGGTATCAAGTGATAATTGATTCATAAGGAGATAGTGTTTGAAACCATTGAGTTAAGTTGAAATTTCCAAGATGAAATTATTCTCGGCAAATGGGTTAGGATATTAGATGGATATTGGTAATAGATGGAAAATGTATATTGTAAAAGAGGTTTATGCCTAATTTTATGCATCAAAGAAATGCCATGGAAATTATTACTTGTCATTGGTATTGTTTGTTACTACTTTTTATTTACATGTATATGTTAATTTCTGTTTTCAAGTCCATCGGGGTCACGTCAGGAGTGATATTAGTTTAGTTACATTTTACTTTTGAACATGTAATTATTTTGTAAATTAAGAGACTTACCTTCCAAAACTTGAAATGTAGTATTAACCCATAAATTTGGGTATATGACTTTAATCTAGTATACGTAATTCTAAGTACTTGTTTAACCATGCATGTAATATTCCAATTTTTCAAAACCAAAATTGATGGTGATTTTTTTTTTGTAAGCCATTACATTCTCGATGCTTCTCATAATAGCATTCCAAAAATTAGTAGATAGGCTCCATTTATTAATATGGCACAACACACATATGATTGTGTAAATCAACATCTCCATAAAAGGGCTCAATACACGTACCCATAACATCATATTGACATATTCATAAGTTTACATTATATCGTATTTATATATTACTACCATTATGAATTTATAAAAAAGTGTTAGATGACAATTACACAATCAATACATTCATTCATACAAAATACATAATAACTTAAACATGTGAATACATAGCTCTTTTCAAAATATATGGACTCATGGAACGAGATTCCTATGCACCTTATTGGTGTGACATCCTTGCTACAATACAAAATAAATATAAGAATTATAAACAATTAGAAACGTGACAATAGATAACTAAAAGAACATTATCATTACTTTCCGTTTCAAACCTAAATGAATATGATCCTTTCATTACTCCTATAACCCTTATTATTTCATCAACTATCGAAAGTAATTATAATATTCAAACCCGGTCATCCATCTCGGATGCCATTAACCGAAGCTAATCATCGAACTCAACTCGGCTATCACTTTATGATGTCATTAGCCAAAACTAATCATAATGCTTATCCCGACCATCCTTCTAAGATGTCATTAGCTGAAACTAATCATCAAACTCAACCCGACCATCCTTCTAGGATGCCATTAGTTGAAGCTAATCATAATGTTAGTCCTGGCTATCCTTCTAGGACGCCATTAGCCGAAGTGTTGTGATGTCGCAGTCACACAAATTAATTACTCTATCTTAAATAAACAAGATAGTATAGAGCAAGCAAGGGGTCGATCCTACGAGGAAGGTTTAGTTCAGATTTTTATGTTAGATGATATGCAATTTGGGGGGGCGCGCTGAGGTTATCTAGACTATAATAAAATTAAACAATTAAACTACATTAAATAAATCAGAAAACTATTAAGAGAACAAACCTTGGTTTCAAGTAGATATCCACCTACAGAAATCAGAACCGATCATTGAAACGGTACATCAATTTATATTCTGAATATTTATCTTTTCTTAATGTTAGTTAGTTAATCGATCCGCAATGTAACTAACTCTAACCATCAAACAACCACAATGTCTGTACTAGTAATTTAATTGAATGACAGCCTTAAGAACTAGATAAGTTGATTAATCTAAACATATAACTGTCTAAGTACATGTTTGATTTGATCAAATGTTTTTTCTAATATTAATAACATAGATCCGCTACGATTATTAAACTCATTTGCTTCATAAATTTATATACCACAACTCCAGTTTTGATAGCGAACTTAACAATAGATTGTTTACAATAACAACTTAGAGTCCGCTCTAGCAATTAAAATAAACAATCATAGGAAATAAACATAGGAAAACAAACATAGGAAAACAAACATATTCATCATATAAATTGAAAAGAAAAGGTAAAATAAATCTCATAGTTCTTGAAATCTGAAGGTTTCTATGTCTTTGAAACCAAGAAATAGAGCTTATTCTTACATGTCTATTAAACAACTAATCAAAAGGAAAGAAGAATGCATGATTTCGGGTTTTTGGAGGAAAGGGTGTATTTTTCTTCTCTTTTTTGGCCTCCCCCTTTCCTTTCTCTCTTTCTTTTTTATTTGATAGGAAACCATAATCCCCTTTCCTATAAAATAGTCATTTTCTAAGTAAACAATTTACATTTAAGTATTTCAATAACTAATTTCCTAAAAAATAAGAAATAGCTTTGCATAAAATCTTCAAGCTTTGACTTTGGACTTAGAGGAGCTAAATTGCCGAAATAAAGACTTGGATGTCAATTGGATGCTTTGAGAAGTACTTTAGACTTGTTTCTTCACAAAACCTATCTGATGGCAGAATTCATGTGTCATCTTAGAAAAATCATCTCTCTCATATGAGCTTTTTTTTCTACTGAAATTTGGTAGGCTGATAGGTCTTCGAGTCAGGAATCCAAAAAAAATTAAGTTTGCATCTTATGGACTTCTCTAGCTCAACATATTCAAGTCGGAATGGCCGAAGGTCAACACTGGCAGAATGCAAGATTTGTCTTTGAAGGTTGCAATTCCCATGCCCTTTCTCCTTTTATTTTCCTTGTCATATATGTATAGAAATTTATGGATGTTAGCTTTCTAATTCCACTGGAATCACTTCATTTTGACCTCTAGAGCTCATGGTCTAAATAAAACACCGATTGGAGTTCAAATCTGTCAATTATCTTCAATTTACTTCTTTTTGAATCTTACATTTAAAAGTGCCTTCAAAACATAAAACAAAGAATATCAAGGCATTTTATATATAAAACATAGGCAAAATACTAGGTAAATATGGGTAAAACTATCGAATAATATGGTTGCATCAAATACCTCCACACTTAGCTCTTGCTCGTCCTCGAGAAAGGAGAGATAAAATCAAACTTGAATTAAATAAATAAAATAACAATGACTAATCTCTTACTTTCCCATCAATTCCAAAGAATATATGCATTATAAATAAGAATACAATCAAGAAGGATAAAAACATAAATTTCCATGAATTTATTTACATGTGAACTTCAACATTTAATTAATCGTTGGGATTTAAATGAAATCTATGTCATGCCAAGGTGATAGGTCTTCTCATTGATATACACTCCAACACTCATGTGTTTAGGGTTTATGTGTTTAAATCTCTCAAATCCAATCAATGAATATGTTCTACCATAAGCTTGCTCTTCAATCTCATCTCCATTACTAAAATATTACAAGCAATGCATGAATTAAAAGGTCTTACTTTTTTGTTGTAATGGAGCTAGGGTTAAGGTGAGGTAAAAAAAAAAGGAAAAGAAAAGGCTAAAACCAAAGGAAGTAGAGCATTCTAAAAAAATAATTTTTGAACAAGATATCCCATTAAAGCATATAAATTTTCCATCTTTAAACATCAATACTTAACTTCTTTTGATTTCAAGCTCCATCAACATAAAATTTTAAGGAACACTTTTCTTTTCTTTTCCTTTTCTTTTTGTTTTCTCCTTTTTGTTTCTTTCACCTTTGGCAACTTTGCCTATTCTTTTCATCAATCATCATTTTTTTTCTTTTTTCTTTTCACATAATTTGCAACCATAATCCCATAAGATATCAATATGTATATGCTCTACTAATCCTTGTTCAGGGGAAAAGGAAAGCATATAAAAAGTTAAGCTTTACACATGGGTAAAGTAAAGAAAAAATAAACAAGCTCAAAAGGGTTCACCAAGGAAAATATGATTTAGGTTGGCTTTTTGGTTGTAGTGGTTAAAATTCCTAATGCCTTTATCATCTTCATGTACACATGCAATGTGAATGTAATCTTAATAAGATATGAAGCAAGTTCTAGAGATACATATCATTGAAAGAATGCACAATCAAAGAATATAATGTTGAAGGCTAAAAAGCTTGCATTGATACACCTTTTTTATATTTTCATGCATACTTTCAAAGTCACTCCCTAGACTAATTAAACTTTAAAACTTGCATGCACACTCATTCATTCGATTTATATTTTCATTTATCTCAACTAATTTTCATACATAATACTCATATTCTCATAAACCAATGGGAGTTCAAAAGATAAAACTTAAACTCTTTTTTTTTGTTTTTAGGAACAACATTGTCCTTAATGTTGAAATAAAAGAAAAGGAATATAGGAGAATGACAAAAATAAAGTAAAATGTAAAAAATAAAAGATAAGAGAAAAAAGAAAGCAAATCTGATTTTTTTTTGTTGGGTTGCCTCCCAATAAGTGCTTTTGTTTAATGTCATTGGCTTGACACATCGCATGCTCATGCTTCATAGATCGGTTCAGCTAACTCCGGAAGCGGTGAGTTCTGCCATCGAACCTTCATAGAAAGGTTTCAATCGATGCCCATTGACCTTGAGCACTTTGTATGTTTCTAAACTTGTAATTTCAACTGCACTATAAGGAAAAACATTAGAAACAACAAATGGTCCAATCCAACGAGAGCGCAACTTTCAAGGAAAAAGTTTCAAACATGAATGATAAATAAGGACTTTGTCTCCAACATGAAACTACTTTCTTGTAATCATTCGGTCATGAAGACTCTTGGTCTTTTCTTTGTAAATCCTTGCATTCTCATAGGAATCATTTTGTATCTCTTCAAACTCTTATAATTGCAACTTTCTTGCAATCCTAGCAGCATCATAATCCAAGTTACATTGTTTAATGGCCCAAAAAGCTTTGTGTTCAAGCTCCACTGGTAGATGACATGTTTTTACATAAATCATCCTATAAGGTGACATTCCTATAAGTGATTTGTAAGCAGTCCGATAAGCCCAAAATGCATCACCAAGTCGCAGACTCTAATCTCGTCGGTTAGGGTGCATTATTTTCTCTAAAATGGACTTGATTTCTTGATTTGAAATTTTAGCTTGGCCATTCGTTTGAGGATGGTAGGTTGTGGAAGTCCGATGAGTCACATGGTATTTGCGTAATAATGCTTCCATTGAACAATTGCAAAAATATGTGCCACGATAGCTAATGATAGCTCTGAGGATTCCAAACCTGTCAAATATATGAGTCCTGAAAAAATCTAAAACAATCTTAGCATTATTAGTTCGTGTGGCTTTCGCCTCAATCCATATGGACACATAATCAATAGCAAGAAGGATATAAAGATTACCAAAAGAAGGAAATGGACCTATAAAATCAATACCCCAAACATCAAAAATTTCACTTACAAGAATATCCGTTAAAGGCATTTGGTTCTTATGAGTGATATTACCAGTTCTTTGGCATTTTTCATATGATTTGCAAAAGTGATATGCATCCTTAAAACTAGAAGGCTAATAGAGACCACTTTCAAGTTTCTTGTAGGACGTTCCTTTTGCTCTAAAATGCTCACCACAAGAATGAGAATATCAAAAAGTGAGAATGGAATGAAATTCATCTTATGGTACGCATCTTCTAACTACTTGATCCGCAGAAAATTTCCACAGATAATAAGTGTACCAAAAATAATATTTAAAATCAACTCGTAACTTGTCTTTTTGGGATTAGACAAAACTAGAGGGATTCTTTGGTGACTAAATAGTTACCAAATCAGCACACCATGGTCTTGTGGAGGAATGTAACACATACAACTGCTAATCCCAAGCTCGCTAAAGAAAGAACTATCATAAAAATATAAAAAATCATTTTCCTTTTCGAAGTGACAATTGAGGGACGGGACGAAAATATGATTGGAAAGGCAAAATGTGAAGCCCCCTTACTATAGATAAGGCGGGAAGGCTAGTGGTGGATTCCAGCTATCCTTACGAGAGTTCCCGGGTGTATTATATTAGCGAGGTCCTCCGCACTAGGACAATATTCTAAGTTCGATCGTCAATGAATGTCTCTCTTATTGTTTTGGTTTGTATATCCTTGGTCCTCAGTCGACTCAAGTGATCAGCCACATGGTTTTCAAAACCCTTTTTGTCTTTGATCTCAAGATCAAATTCTTGTAAAAGCAAGATCCACCTGATCAATCTTGGTTTGGACTTTTGTTTCTTCAAAAGTTACCTCAAAGCTGCATGATCAATAAAAACAACTTTTGTACCAAGTAAATATGATCTGAATTTTTCTACAGCATACACCACTGCAAAAAGTTCATTTTTAGTTGTAAGGTAATTGCATAGCGCTCCGTTCAACATGTGGGAAGCATATGCGATAACATGCAATTTCTTCCCTATTCTTTGCCCAAGCACAATCCCTACTGCATAGTCACTAGCATCGCACATTATCTCAAAAGGTTCATCCCAATTTGGTGGTTGTATGATATGGGCAGATGTGACACGCCTCTTAAGCTCATCATGGACATCTTTACATGCTTGATCAAACACAAAATCCACTTCTTTGGCCAATAATTTACAGCGGAATTTGGCCTCGATAGGGTGGGGCTAGCAGCTAAAGGTGACTAGTCTTGTTCATAATGTCATTTTCCTTCAAGAAACAAAAGGCCGAGACCTAATTCCACCAAAAAATCTGTAAACCCCGAGAAAAATCAAGGATGGATTAAATTAAAGAAAATAAACTAAACTAAAAGTTGTGGGGTTAAATTATAAGAAAAGAAAAGAGGTATAACTTAATTATAAGAAGAAAAAAAGATGTTGGGGGCAAAAATAATACACTTAAAGAAAATGAGGCCTAAATGCAAATAAGAATAATTATAGAGCATAAATACCCCTCTTCTCACCAAACATTTGCAGCAACTGTAAGGAAAGAAAAGAGGGAGTTCATGTATCTATTTTTGCAAATCAAGAGAGAAACACAAAAATTTCAAGAACCCATTCAAGATTAAGGGTTTATAGATAGATGACATGACCAAAGAGTTGATGTCTTCTCCCAAGTGTAGGAGTGTCGAAGTAATAAATAACTCGACAAAATCAGGGTCGAACCACAGGGAGGTTAACTGTATGAACTACAAATAAAGAAATAGATAATAACATAAAAGGAATTAAAGAGAGCTTTGAGATGTGATATTGATATAAGGATTAAATAATTGTCAAGGTTAGAGGATCCACTAATGGTATTTCAAACAAGTATAGTATAAACTCTTTTTATTACTGAATTAGAAACCACACACAAAAGAGGTTCCAATCGGATTATAAATTGTTAACATGATTACATTAGTTATCTTATTCGAATAATGCTAATACTTGTAAATGTTGTCAGGTATTCATGATTATAACTTATGTTAACAACAAATCAAGTTCCTTTCATAGCATAGGTGTCGGTTATACCATACGGTTGGGCTATGAAAGTGCCAAGCATTTGTTGTACCAAGGGTTATACAACATAAATCTAGATTAACTATTTAACAAGCAAAGTATTAAAAGTGAACAAGATAACAAATACAAAACATGTTAGTATCAAACATTAAAGTCCATGTTGAGTTTATACTATACTTATTCTTACACCATTAGTGTAACCTTTTCACCTTGACATAATAAACTTAGCTAAACATAATGAAAGAGAGAAACATAAATAAAGAAGATAAGAACACAAATAAGATATATGTTAACTAAGTAAAGGAAAGGAAATTAAAAGCATAAACAAGAGATTAATATAAACAAAACTTAAGCATTACAAAAATATAAAGAGAGAAATAAAGAGCATAATCTTGATCTGAAAACCAAGATGCCTAAATGCATGGCAAATGCCTCCTTTTATAGGCCAAAATTTGAAACTATTGATTTGATGAGTAATTGTTGAGTGGGTGGCCACATCTTGACTTGGTGACAATCCTTATCATCTTGTCTGAACAAAACATCATTGCTAAGATTTGGACTTCTCGAGATATGGGCTGAACACTGAACAGTGTCTGGGCTGTAGGACATATTCAGACTTCTCTTTTGATGCTAAGATTTGGACTTCCAAACAACAGAATTGAGTCCTGGACTCTTCCTGAATGTTTTAGGCCTATGTCTTAGCTTTCTAGCCATATAAACCAAATTGAAATCCAAGATCTATAGCTCCAGATATGACCCAATGACTGAACAATGTTCCAATTTGGACTGAACCAACATCTATTTTCTAAGCTTAGCCCTCTCTTTATCTTCTCAATTTCAGTAGTTAAACTCATCAATCAATCCCTTCACAAACAAAGACTCAAATCCAATCTAAGCTTTTTATGGCTTTCTATAGTTGACCAATTTATGCGACTCATGGAAGGATCAATTACAGGGATGAAAGATTGTAATTGGTCAATCAATTGTTCAGCAGTAGCAGTAGAGATTATGATTTGTCGTGCCGAAGATGTTAGAAATTCCTGTTCCACAGCTTGATCAAGAAAAGACAACAAATTATCATAAAAACCATTAACATTTAACAGACCTATAGGTTTATGGTGAATGTGCAGTTCGGCCCAAGAGGAAATATGAAAGATCTCTTTCAATGTGCCCAGACCACCTGGTAAAGCAATGAAGGCATCAGCATGGTTAAACATCGCATTCCTTCGATCAGACATTGTGGAGACCTGTAGTTCCTCTCCAATTATTTTTCCAATGATGTCCCCTTTTGCTAAAGTTTTGGGTACGACCCCCAAAACTTGACTGCCTCCTAAAAATGTAGCTATTGACCCCCCCAATCAACCCAAGGTTGTCTTCCCCATACACTAAATGAATCTTTCTCGCAGCTAGTACCTGACCAAGATGATTTGCTGATTCTAAAAACTCCTTTTCTTTCCCAAGACTGGATCCACCGAAAACACCAATATTTCTTATGTGATGACTTGAGGAACCTGCCATTTTTACACACTTCTATATCTATTGAATGTATGGGTTGAGTAGAAATGAAGGGAAGGAAGAGAAGATTTTATAGATGAGAAATTGAAAATGCAATCATACCACCTATATGTAGGCCAGTTGGAGTCCCTCTCTCTCTCTCTCTCTTTATTATTATTATTATTATTATTATTATTATTATTTGAAAAAACATGTGTATGTACAGGTAGTTATGATTGTGGCTCATATCTTCCTTTGGTTTTACGTCTAAAAACGGCTTAAACGCCCTCTATGGGTCGAGGATTGGCTTCCCATCCGGTTTTCTTAAAAACTAACAAATAGGGTCTTTTTTAGTCAGATTCCCAAGACTATGTCGAGCATGTTCTTTATGGAATTGTGGCCATAAATCATGAATTGCACGATGCACATCTCCACTAGGATGTGTCTCAAGAGTCAATAAAAGATTATCTAAAGACTCCTTACTCAGGCCATCCTTAATGAATTGTATTTTATCTTCACAGTTTATAGATATCATTCCTAAAGAACGACATTGTGCATTACAAGTCCATCTGGCAAATTGATGACAGACTTTCAGTCGTTTTGCATGACGTTTCTTTGCAAAAGTGCTTTTACTTGTTCCTGGCTTGTATGAAATAAAAGAATTGGAAGACTCACCTGATAATCGGACCTTAGCTTTAATTAGCCAGCGAATATCTTCAGGAATTCCATGGTTCATTAACAACCTTAATCTTTCACACCTAGCACGGTAAATTTTTACAATCGTATTTGGAGGCAAAGCGGGAAAATACTTTTTCAATTTTTCAAGAGTGGTGTCCATTTTTTAGATGAGAGGAAAAGAGATGCAAAGAAAAGAGAAGGAGCAAGGAATTGAATAAATATATACACAGATATCAGTTATCATGGGAAACTGAAAGAACCGACATAAGAGTCACGGAGTACCATTATCCGCCAATTGACCGGGTGAGAGAGACTAACAAAACAAGAGTCACACAAAAAAAACGTAAAAACAATGTGAGAAAAAATAAATAAAAATAATCAATCTTTATATACAGGATCACCTAATTCAATGGAGTCATTTTCAACTGAAAAATTATCAAAGTAAACTTTCAAACGATGTCCATTTACCTTAAAAACATTGTCATTCTTTGGATTCTCAATATCAAAGGCCCCATAAGGATACACATGTTTCACAATAAATGGACCGCTCCATCTGGATCTTAGCTTTCCAGGAAATAAATGGAGTCGAGAATTATAAAGCAAAACTTTTTGACCAATATCAACTTTTTGACAATTTTCACAAGTTTTGCAGAATGCATGTGTGTCCTTGAACATGGTGGGCTAATGAAATCCACATTGTAAGATTTTTACAGCTGTCTTTTTTTACGAGAAATGACCCCCACATGCCTCAGAATGAAAAAGTTTAATGACACTACTGACCTCATTATCGGTAATATATTTTTGAAATATTTGATCAGGATAATAATTGAATAAGTAAGGGTCATCCCAATAAAAGTTCTTCACTTCGTTCAAGAACTTTATTTTGTCTTGGGTACTCTAGTGAGCTGGCAAATATCCTGCAGCAAGAAAATTATCAATAGTAGCAGACCAAGGTATTGGACTAAGAGAAAATAAGGATTCGTCAGGAAAGTAATCATCGATTGGTGGCATGTCAGATGTCGAATCTACTGTCAATTTTGACAAATGATTCGCGACAATATTTTTGGTGCCTTTCTTGTCCTTAATTTCTTCCTAAGAATAAATCATTTGCAATTCTTCAGATTCATCAAACTCAGTTTTACTCAAGGTAGATTCAAATTGATCATAAACTAATTCTTCAATAAGATCTACTTCCTGTAAATCATTATCATATCCAGGTTGCTTGCAAATGTTGGAAATATTCATCTCCAATGTCATATTTCCAAATGATAGCTTCATCAGTCCATTCCTACAATTAATCAATGCATTAGAAGTTACAAGAAATAGACGTCCTAAAATAACAGGACATGAATTACATGCTTCAGCAGGTTGTGTGTCCAAGACAATAAAATCCACAGGATAAATGAATTTATCAACTTGTACTAACACATCTTCAATTATTCCTCTAGGCACTTTTACAGATCTATCACAAGTAAAAGAGTTACAGAAGTTGGTTTTAACTCACCTAGATTAAGACTTTGAAAAACCGAATATGGAAGTAAATTCACACTAGCTCCAAGATCAAGTAAAACTTTTTCAATTTTATGATCTCCAATAAAGCATGAAATTGTAAGACAACCAGGGTCTTTATATTTCAAAGCATTATTGTTTTGAAGAATGACACTTACTTGTTAGGCTAAAAAGGCTTTCTTTTTCACATTCATTTTTCTCTTCACGGTGCACAAGTCTTTAAAAAATTAAGCATAAGAAGGTACTTGTTTAATATCATCCAACAAAGGTATATTGATCCTTACCTATTTGAAAGTTTCTAAGATTTTAGAATTGTGATTGACTTTCCTTTGTTTGGTCATGGCATGAGGAAATGGAAGTGCTGGCGGGAAATCAGTCTTTTCTTTGCAATGTTCAGATCAACCCCTTCCTTACCCTCAGAGATTGACTCATCATCTTTCTCACAAGGTTCAAGAGTGGGTTTTTCAATAACCTTACCACTGCAAAGAGTGATGACTGATTTGAGTTGATCCATGTGTTGGCTTCCGGAACTACTTGCATTTGCATTATATTGCTCCTTTGGATTTTGCTGTGGTTGAGATGGAAACTTACCTTTCTCTTGAAAACTGAGAGCAGATGTGAATTTTGCAAGAGTATCTTTAAAATTTGTCATGCTTTGAGCAAGTTGAGTGTTGATTGTCTCCTACTTTTCAATGAATGCATGCGCAATGTCTCCTCAAGATTTCTTCTAGGAGGTGGAGCATAAGCAGGTGCATATCCATGAGAATTTTGGAAATTATGGTATGCTTGAAACGGTGGCTGTGAAGTTTGTGCATTATTGTTATCACTCTTCCAACTGAAATTTAGGTTATTTCTCCAACCATGGTTGTATGTTTGCAAGTATGGGTTATGATTGAGCCTTTGGAAACTGTTTAAAGCATGGGCTTGTTCATAGAGGCATTCCTTGAAAGAAGGCAAAGTTGGACAGTCATTGGTTAAGTGTTCATTGGTTTCACAGATTTGACACATAATGTCTTGAACATATTTTAATTGACCACTCTTTTTCAATTCTTGTGTCTCGACTTTTCTTGCTAAAGATGCAAATTTGGCTTGGAGGTCATGATCTTCCCTAAGGTTGTACATTCCTCCACTAGATGCATGAGGTTGAGTTTTACTTGGTGCCTCATAAGTGCATGTAGTGTCCCAATTTTAAGCATTTTAAGCTAGCAAGTGTAGGTACTCCATTGCTTCATTAGGGTCTTCATCTTCAAAAGTTCCATTGCACATCAATTCCACCATTTGTCTATCTTTAGGTGTTAACCCTTCATAAAAATGTGAAACCAATCTCCATGTTTCAAAACCATGATGAGGGCAAGTATTAAGCAAGTCTCGATACCTATCCCAACAATTGTAAAATGTTTCTCCTGGTTTTTGAGTGAAAGTGGTGATTTGTCTTTTGAAAAAGTTTGTTCTGTGAGATGGAAAAAACTTCTTTAAAAATTATTGTTGCATTTCATCCCAAGTACGAATGGATCCTGGTCTCAAATTTTATAGCCATGTTTTAGCTTTATCTTTTAATGAAAAAGGAAAAAGCTTTAAGTCATTATAGGTGTTACAGACCTTCTCAAATTCTCTCAAACGCAAGTATGGATTTTCTAGATCTAAGCCATGAAAAAAAGGTAAAAGTTGAATAATGCATGGCTTAAAATTGAAGTGAGATGCATCAGGGGGGAAACTATGCATAAGGGTGCACTTGTTCTTGTAGGATTCAAGTGGTCTCTAAGTGTTCTAACTCGATTATTCTCATTATTCTCATTATGAAGCGACTGGTTATCTTCTTCGGCCACATTTTCTGAAAATGATGAGGATACCTTACAAGGTCTACCACTTAATATACGTGACCAAACTCTCATGCACGTGTAGGAAGAGAATAAAAGGAAGAAAAGAAAAGAAAAAGAAACAAAACAAAACAAAACAAAAGAAACAAAAGTTAGATAAAATGAAAAGAGAAAATAAAATAAATATTATAATTTATATAAGAATTTACCTCCCCGGCAACAACGCCAAAAACTTGACACGACCAAAGAGTTGATGTATTCTCCCAAGTGGAGGAGTGTTGAAGTAATCAATAACCCGACAAGACCGGGGTCGAACCATAGGGAAGTTAACTGTATAAACTACAAATAAAGAAATAGATAATAACATAAAAGGAGTTGAAGAGAGCTTTGAGATGTGATATTGATATAAGGATTAAACAAGGATAAAATAATTGTCAAGGTTAGAGGATCCACTAATTGTATTTCAAACAAGTATAGTATAAACTCTTTTTATTACTCAACTAGAAACCACACACAAAGGAGGTTCCAATCGAATTATAAATTGTTAACATGATTACATTAGTTATCTTATTCGAATAATGCTAATACTTGTAAATGTTGTCAGGTATTCATGATTATAACTTATGTTAACAACAAATCAAGTTCCTTTCATAGCATAGGTGTCGGTTATACCATACGGTTGGGCTATGAAAGTGCCAAGCATTTGTTGTACCAAGGGTTATACAACATAAATCTAGATTAACCATTTAACAAACAAAGTATTAAAAGTGAACAAGATAACAAATATAAAACATGTTAGTATCAAACATTAAAGTCAATGTTGAGTTTATATTATACTTATTCTTACACCATTAGTGTAACCTTTTCACCTTGACATAATAAACTTAGCTAAACATAATGAAAGAGAGAAACATAAATAAACAAGATAAGAACATAAAGAAGATATAAGTTAACTAAGTAAAGGAAAGGAAATTAAAAGCATAAACAAGAGATTAATATAAACAAAACTTAAGCATTACAAAAATATAAAGAGAGAGAGCAAAAACATGATCTTGATCTGAAAACCAAGATGCCTAAATGCATGGCAAATGCCTCCTTTTATAGGCCAAAATTTGAAACTATTGATTTGATGAGTAATTGTTGAGTGGGTGGCCACATCTTGACGTGGTGACAATCCTTATCTTCTTGTCTGAACAAAACATCATTGCTAACGTTAGAATTTGAATAGATAGCCTGTATGAAAGTTTTAGGAAATTGTCTTAGCTTTCCAACAAAAAAAAAAGAATTGGTGCATTTGAACTTCTAGAACTCGAGATATGGGCTGAACACAGAATAGTGTCTAGGCTGCAGGACAAATTCCGACTTCTCCGTTGTTGCTATAATTTGAACTTGAAAACGGTCTTTTTGAATCTTGGACTCTTCATGAAAGTTTTAGGCCTATGTCTTAGATTTTCATTCATATAGACCAGACCTAAATCCAAGTTCTACAGCTCCAGGTATGATCCAATAACCGAATAGTGTTCCAGTTTGGACTGAACCAACATCTCTTTTTAAACTTGCCCCTCTCTTTGTCTTCTCAATTTCAGTAGTTAAACTCATCA
Organism: Populus trichocarpa; assembly: GCF_000002775.5. Lineage (NCBI taxonomy): Eukaryota > Viridiplantae > Streptophyta > Magnoliopsida > Malpighiales > Salicaceae > Populus > Populus trichocarpa. The sequence goes on from NC_037288.2 coordinate 12,450,938, forward strand.
ATCAATCCTTTGATTAATGTGATAGGCTTGCATTTAAGATGAACATTTACCATAAATTAAAAGTATCTTATAGTATCAAACTTGTTATTATCAAGGTTGTTAATTAGGTTTCGGTAGGTGTTTCGTTTTTTCAATTGGAATAGAATGTTTCAGTTTCGGAGTGTTTCAGCGTGCCGTGTATATATATATATATATATATATATATATATATATATATATAAAATTCAACAAACATAATTCAAATTCAAGATAAATTAATTATAAATTATGCAATATAAACACAATGTCAAACAAATATAATTTTAAAATTTAAAATATTTCTAAATAGTCAAGATTAAATAGATCTTTAACTTAAAGTAATTCAACTTAAAAAAAATCAAAATATTATGAAAGTAAAATTTTTTAACACAAATATTTTAAATATAAAGCTAGGTCAATGTTATCAAGGATAATGAGATCTAAAGCATCCCTTGTTTTGCTCAAATTCCTACAAAGTATAAACATGAAAAAAACAACATGAATATAAAACATATATATTTGTGATAAATCTAATTTTAAAAAATTAATATCATTGTTATTGAAAATAGTAATGAAAAAGAGCTTTTTATACTTGGATGGTTTAATTAATTAAATTGAACCGGGTTCAATTTGATTCAATGGCTTTTCAAGACTAGAACGGAACATCTGAAACAAAACCGGAACATTCCGACTGAAATTTAGCCGAAAAATCCGGAACAAACCGAGATTTGAAATGAGATAAAAATTGTTCTGTTTTGTTCTATTTTTTGAATTGGTATGAAATGTTTCGGCCATTCCGGATGAAACGGAACGGAATTGACAACCTTGGTTATTATAAAACATGCTTTAGTTAAAGAGTTATTGATACTTCAAGTGCAAAATGATGATATAAAACCTTGATAAAAATACACTTTTAAGTACTAATCAATAGAATAAACACTTGTGGGCAAGGGATTAACAACAAAATTTGAACAACAAGAGAAGAGGCGAGTGTTGGCTGTCATTAGAAAGAAAAGGAGGGAGTTGAAGATCGAAACCTTGATTTCCTACCGAGTAAGGTGTTCTAAACATGTTCTTATGAGTCGTTTCAAAGTTGATTATGAATTGATGCCTAGATGTTGAATTATAGATTAGGGTTCTTAGACTTGAATTGAGGAAAAGGTATTAGTTGCTAAAATTAAATAACTTCATGTGTTGTGTGTAAATGGAAAGGTTGACGAACCTAGACAGTTTTGTCTCTTGACTTTCAGACAGATTTCGGGTAGGAGGATGAAGGAATTAGGATCAGGTTCTTCATAGAAATTGTAGCTTTGGATGTTGACTAACTAAGGAAATTGATCTTGCTCAATTTGGAGTTATAGAACTTCAGGTATGGGTCACCTACCAAGACTGGGTCATGATAGACCCTGTAGGGCAGCAGGTCTGGTTCGTTGATGAGCAATTTTGACTGTCTTGGGAGCAGAACTGGGTTCTCCTTCCTTCAGAGAACTTGTAGCCTCGTGTCTTAGCTTTCCAACGAGACCAATCTCGCTTCAAAAATAGTTCTATAACTCTAGATATAGTTAACAATATGAGGAGAGGTCGGACAATAACAGTTCAATGTCTAGACAGTAACAGTTGGACAGTAACAGTTCAATGTCTAGACAGTAATGGTTGGACAGTAACAGTTTAATGTCTAGACAGTAATAGTTGGACAATAACAGTTGGACAATAACAGTTCAATGTCCGACCTCTCCTTATATTTTTAACTATATATAGAGTTATAGAACTTTGTTCTAAGAAAGATTGGTCTCGTTGGAAAGCTAAGACACGAGGCTACAAGTTCTCTGAAGGAAGGAGAACCCAGTTCTGCCCCCAAGATAGTCAAAATTGCTCATTATTGAACATTGAACTGTTATTGTCCAACTATTATTGTCTTGACATTGAATTATTATTGTCCGACCTCTCTTTAGATGTTTAACTATATCCAGAGTTTTATAACTCCGTTTTAAGAGAGATTGGTCTCGTTGGAAAGCTAAGACATGAGGCTACAAGTTCTCGGAGGAAGGAGAACCCAGTACTGCCCCCAAGACAGTCAAAATTGCTCATCAACGAACCAGACCTGCTGCCCTACAGGGTCTGTCATGACCCAATCTCGGTTGGTGACCCATAGCTGGAGTTCTATAACTCAAAATTGAGCACGACCAATTGTCTTAGTTAGTCAACATCTAGGTATCAATTCATAATCAACTTTTAAATGACTCATAAGACCATGTTTAGAACACCTTACACGGTAAGAATCAAGGTTTTGATCTTCAACTCCCTCTTTTTCTTTCAAATGACAGTCGGCCCTCCCCTCTTCTCTTCTTGTTCAAATTTTTCTTGTTGATCCCTTGCCCACCAGTATTTATTCTACCTATAACCCTTAATCTTGGATGGGTTCTTGAAATTTTTGTGTTTCTCTTGATTTGCAAAAAAGGATACAAAACTCCCTCTTTTCTTTCCTTACGATTGCTGCAGATTTTTGGTGAGAAGAGGAGTATTTATACTCTATAATTATTCTTATTTGCATTTAAGCCCCATTTTATTTAAGTGTATCATTTTCCCCCCCCACATCTTTTTTTTCTTCTTATAATTAAGTTATTTCTCTTTTCTGTTCTTATAATTTCACCCCACAACTTTTAGTTTAGTTTATTTTCTTTAATTTAATCCAGCCTTGATTTTTTTTCCTGGGGTTTACATAAGGTGTATCATAAATATTGTGGTTGATATGTATGATGATGTTTCTGGGATTGAGACCCAAGATGATTGGGTCGGGATTGAGTTAGGAGATGCGGGTTATTAGAAGTGTAAACAGGTTAAAATGTCGATAACTTGGGACCTTCCAGTATAGGGGAGACTCCGTCGAAATTTTGGTAGACTTTAATATGAATACTATGAATATATATATATATAGAAAAAAAAACTTAATTACTCTGTTTTTCGGTTGACATGAGATTGTTGTTTTTATCCCGGAACGGGGGATATTACAAAATCAATTTTGAACAGTAACTATACAGTACCACTGCAAGTAACATTATTTCTGTTTCTTTCTTTTTTAAACAAAATAAATAACAATCACAGAAAATAACAATCACAGCATAAGAATCAACTAAAATCACTTCCCCAGCATCAACGCCAAAATTTATTACAATGTCACGGTCGCACAAATTAATTACCCTAACTTAAATAAATAAGATAGTATAGAGCAAGTAAGGGGTCGATCCTATGAGGAAGTTTTAGTTCAGATTTTTATGCTAAACGATATGCAATTGGAGGGAATTGAGGTTATCTAGGCTATAGCAAAATTAAACAATCAAGCTAAATTAAATAAATCAGAAAACTATCAAGAGAACAAATCTTGGTTTCAAGTAAATATCCACCTACAGAAATCAAAACCGATCATTGAAACAAAACATCAATTTATATTTTGAATCCTTATCTTTTCTTAACATGGATTAGTTAATAGATCCGCCGTATAACTAACCTTAATCATCAAACAATCACAGTGTCCACACTAGTAATTAAAATTCAATGGCAGCCTTAAGAACTAGATAAGTTGATTAATCTAGATAACATAACTGTCTGTAGTTCATGTTTGATTTGATCGAATGTTTTCCCTTAGACTAATAACATAGATCCGCTATGATTATTAAACTTAGTTGCTTCACAAGTTCATATATAACAACTCCGGTTTTGATAGCAAACTTAGCAATAGATTGTTCACAATAATAACTTAGAGTCCGCTTTAGCAATTAAAATAAATAATCCTAAGAAATAAGCATAGAAAAACAAACATATTCATTCATCATATAAACTAAAAAGAAAAGGTAAAATAAATCTCACAATTCTTGAAATCTAAAGGTTTCGATGTCCTTGCAACCAAGAAAAAAAGTTTAGCCTTGCATGTCTATTGAACAACTAATAAAAACGAAAGAAGAATGCATGATTTCAGGTTTTTAAGAGGAAGGTGTGTTTTTTCTCTCTTAGCTGGCCGCCTTTTCTTTCCTTTCTCTATTTCTTTTTATATCCTAGGAAACCCTAATCCCTTTTTTACAAAATAGCCCTTTCCTAAGTATACAATTACTTTTAAGTATTTCAATAACTATTTTCCTAAAAAAAAGAGAAATAGCCTTGCATAAAATCTTAAAGCTTTGACTTTTGACTTAAAGGAGCTAAATTGCAAAAAAAAAAAAAAGACTTGGATGTTGGTTTAGATACTTTGGGGATACTTTGGGATGTAATTTGGACTTGTTTCTTCACAAAACTTGTCTGCTGGCAGAATTCATGTGTCATTTAGAAAAATCATATCTCTCTCATATGAGATCTTTTTCTACTGACATTTGGTAAGCTAATAGGTCTTTAAGTTAGGAATCCAACAAAATTGAGTTTGCATAAGGTTAAGACTGGCAAAATGCGAGATTTGACTTTGAAGGCTGCGATTTCCATGCTCTTTTTTTTTTCTTTCCATACATGTATAGAAAGGTATGAATGTTAGATTTCTAATGCCACTAGAATCACTTCATTTCGACCTTCAGAGCTCAAGGTCTGCACAAAACATCGATTGCAGGTCAAATCTGTCAATTATCTCTAATTTACTTCTTTTTTAATCTAATATCCAAAAGTGCCTTCAAAACATAATACAAAGAATATCAAGGCATTTTATATATAAAACATAGGCAAAATACTAGGTAAATGTGAGTAAAACTATCAAATAATATGGTAGCTTCAATAAGCATTTACATCATTTCTGACATAGGAGTTGTTGCGATGTCGCGGTCGCACAAATTAATTACCCTAGCTTCATACACAACACACAAGATAGTATAGAGCAAGCAAGGGGTGGATCCCACGAGGAAGGTTCAAGTCAGATTTTTATGCTAGATGATATGCAATTTGGGAGGGGGGTGTTGGACGTTATCTAGGCTAAAGCAAAAGAAAACAGAAAACTATCAAATGAAATTTAATAAAATCAGAAAATTATCAAGAGAACAAACCTTGGTCGTAAGCACACATCCACCTATAGAAATCAGAACTGATCATGGAAACGAAACATCAATTTATATTCTGAATATTTATCTCTTCTTAACATTGGTTAGTTAACGGATCTGCCGTATAACTAACCCTAACCATCAAACAACCACAGTGTCCACACTAGTAATTTAATTCAATGGCAGCCTTAAAAACTATATAAGTTGATTAATCAAGAAAACATAACTATTTGCAGTCTATGTTTGATTTGATTGAATGTTCTCCCTAAGATTAACAACGTAGATCCACCACTATTATTAAACTCAGTTGCTTCACAAGTTCATATACTACAACTCTGGTTTTGATATCAAACTTAGCAATAGATTGTCTACAATAATAACTTAAAGTCCGCTCTAGCAATTAAAATAAACAATCATAGGAAAAATAAGCATAGGAGAACAAACATATTCATCATATAAACTAAAAAGAAAAGGTAAAATAAATCTCACAGTTCTTGAAATCTGAAGGTTTCCGTGTCCTTGCAACCAAGAAAACGAGTTTAGCCTTGCATGTTTGTTGAACAACTAATCAAAAAGAAGGAGGAATGCATGATTTCGGGTTTCTTAGAGGAGGGGGGGCGTTTTTCTCCTCTTGCATGGCTGCCCCCCTTCTCTTCTCTCATTCTTTTTATATCCTAGGAAACCCAGTCTCTATTTTACAAAATAGTCCTCCCTTAAGTAGACAGTTTACATTTAAGTACTTCAATAACTATTTTCCTAAAAAAAGAGAAATAGCCTTGAATGAAATCTTCAAGCTTTAACTTAGAGGATCTAAATTGCTAAAATACAAACTTGGATATCGGTTTAGATGCTTCGGAACGTAATTTGGACTCATTTCTTCACGAAACCTGTTTGTTGGTAGAATTCAGTTGTCATCTTTGAAAACTTATATCTCTCTCATATGACATCGGTTTTGGCTGACATTTGGAGCTTTGATAGGCCTTTGAGTCAGGAATCCAAAACAATTGATTTTGCATCAATTGGACGTCTGTAGCTCTAGATATTCAAGTCGGAATGGCTGAAGGTCAACATTGGCAGATTGCGAGATTTGACTTTGAAGGCTGCAATTTCCATGCTCTTCCTTATTTTATTCTCTTGCCTTAGATTTCCAGAAATGTATGGATGTTAGCTTTTTAATTCCACTAGAATCACTTCATTTCGACCTCTAGAGCTCACGTTCTGCACAAAACATCGACTGAAGGTCAAATCTGTCAATTACCTCCAATTTACTCCTTTTTGCATCTTTCATCCAAAAGTGCCTTCAAAACATAAAACAAAGAATATCAAAGCATTTTATATATAAAACATAGGCAAAACACTAGTTAAATGTGAGTGAAACTATCGAATAATATGGTTGCATCAAGAGTCTGCCATAGAAAATCGGTAGTGAAACTATCAAAAATTTGTTGTAGACAACGCAAATTTTTGGCAGCTAATTCGCTGCATACAACACAATTTCAGCAACTCGCTGCAAACAACATAATTTTGGCAGCGAACGCTAACTCGCTGCAAACAACATAATTTTGGCAGCGAACGCTAATTCGCTCCAAACAACACAAATTTTCAGTAGAAAACGCTGATTCGCTGCACACAACATAATTTCGGCACATGGTTTTTCTTATTCTTCTTCTTCCCTCTCAATTTCTCCCATCCAGTCAGCTTCCCACCGATTCTAGACTCCCTCTCCTTCCATTTTTATAGGTGTTCAGCCCTCTTTCTAGCTCTCCTTTCTCTCTCTCTCATGCCTAAGGAGGCACATGCAACAGAGCTTGTTGAGCTCTCTTTAGGAAGGAGGAAAAGGCAGAAGTATGTAGCTCATTTTGGGAAGATGGAAGATGGAAGGGGGTAAAAGCATGCACCTCATTTCGGAAAGAGTGCAGAGTCACCCTTTCTCTCTACTTGTATTTATAGCCCTTATAAGTGTGCTGAGGTGTTTGGGCACTGGATCAAGGCTGTCCTTATCCTCCTTTTAGGTTATCTTAGGCTAGTTTCTATTCCCATTCTTCCCTAGGATAGGCTGGTCCAACACTAATTTTTGTTAGGTTTTATAGTGTCGTTGCCGATTCAAAAATCGGCAATAAAAAACTTTGCCAGTGCCGATTAAAAAATTAGCAGCAAAAACTTTGGGGCTGCCGATTCAGAAATCGATAGAAAAAAACATTGCCACTGCTGATTCAGAAATCAGTAGCCAACAATTGTGACGCTGCTGATTCAAAAATCGGCAGCCAAAAACTGTGTCGCTGCTGATTCAGAAATCGACAGCGATGGTGGAGTCATTTCGGCTTTACTTCCTTTTTTTTGGAGTTTACACACTAGCTACTATAGCGTCTAAGATCATTGTCTTGACAATGAATTACATAATACATTGAAATCTAAGGTTGCCGACTATATGTCACCACGTAGCAACTCATTTTCTTAATTTTTTATTCCCCAATCAATAATTAATATTTCATTTCTTTAGTTACCGATTTCTTTGGGTACAATCATTGAAGTAACCACACATATGGAAAGCTAATACATAGGGATATAACTTTCCATTTTCGCCATCTACATATCTAAACTCACTCATTACATTAGCATAAGAAATATGTCAATCTGGACCCTGACTCAGTGTTTTTCTCATATCTGGAGTTATACAACTCCAAATGTATCAAGACTAGTTCCATTTCAAAGACAACATCCATACCTATAACTTTTATAAAGACATCAACTTCAAATTGCATTGTTTTCAAGTTGTAATTTTGACTAGAAGTTCGCTAGTAAAACTGTCTGAATTTTAATTACATGAGAGATAAATTTGACAAGCACACTTAAGTGTTTTCATGCATCACAACATCCATTATCATTACTCCATATGCATAAAACTCTCATTTCCTATACATTTTCAAGAACCCTAGAATCACAACATTGGGGGGTTTTCAATTATCCTTTACTAACTATGAAATCAAGGAGAAAAACTAAGGAAAAACACTTTTATCAATAATTTCGAGTTCAAATTGAAGAGTTCTTACCAATTTCTTCTTCAATTGTTCTTCCTCTTCATAATCCATACTTGTCTCTTAAGTTCCTCTCCTCCAACCAAGCTTTCTAATTTCAGCCTAAAAGTGTTTCTCTCCTCACAAACCTATTTGCAAGCTTTAATCTCATAATTTGAAAAGATTTCTCAAATGATTTTTGAAGAGAGGCAAGAGAGAAGCCTCTTCCTTTCTTTTTAGTTGCTGTTCCACGTGAACAGTAGCAGCAAACATAGTTACATTAGGTTTTATGATTCAATTACTATTATACTCCAACTTATCCCCCTAAATTTCGGTTTATTGAACTGACTCGACATTGTGTCTTTAATTTCAGGGCCTTCCTGAACTCCAATCAACCTCACATTTTAACCCAAGATAAAACAATATGTCTTAAGATTCCATGTAAAATTTTAGCCCGGTCCAATGATCGGATTAGAAGATATGTTCAATATTGTAAAACAATTGAAAATTTCACACCAAAAATCAAAGGCCCATATACCCTTTCCCCCCTTTTTTTCTTCCCTTGTGTAGTACGATGTGGAGAAGGAGAGGTACCTGGAGACCTTGTCTAAGTAGGTGTAGCCGAGATGGTATCAGAAGAAGCTATGGAGTCCTTGATCAGGGCAATAGGCTCAGAAAATTTTGTAGTGGTGAACCGACCGACCGGTTACTGGAACTCCTGAGCTGGTCGATCAGATACTGGAATCTGAGGTTACTGCTTTGTTTTTTCCAGCCTCAATTAGAGATATGAAAGCTTCAACTGCCGTATCAACAAGTGATGTACAGGCTAACAAGACATCCCTACCGTTTCTTGTCTGATGCGAGTCCTCACTTGCTTTTCCTTTGGTGTTTTCACCAACCGTAGTGCCCGCCACGATTTATGGTTTGGTGGCTGCAACAAAATTATGTCCAAAACCTTGCACTTCGAGCATATTTTGGTTTCCATTCATACTCCACCTCTACTTTGATTAGCTCATCCAAAAGTGGACTTTCAATAACAAATTGGTGAACTAGAGGGATTGAGGCATCAAGTTCAACACAAAGCCTCGCATACTCAAGGCGGGGGCAATTAAAAGTAAGCTCATCATAAGACAATGGTCTACCCATCATGCTTGCCGCCATACTCAATACCTTCCTGGACCATAGAGGAAATGACAATCCATGGAGCCATATCCACAAGGGTATCTTGGTGAATTTTTTTATCAAACACAAAATGAGGGTGTCATTGGTGCACGATTATGTACTTCCCTCCAAACATCCATGGGCCCTTATCTATTATTTTGAGCAAACCCTCCTCAGTTTTAAACTTGAAAACCATAAAATCATTTGCCATCGACGTAACAATTTCCAAGCCATATTTATTCCATACCCGAAATGCAATTGTTTTGACTGCATAATATGACATGCTGTATCCTGCAAAAAAAAAAAAAAAAAAAAAACACCCAATCAAGCAGCACTTCCATTGATTTGCATTATTGGTTTAAAGGTCATCAATAATTTTCAGAATGGAGCCCAACTCTTTCCGTGGAAGTGGATCAAGAGAGAACCTGGTGTTAGGGTTTGTAACTCTTAACCTTTTCGGCCCATAAAGTTTGGTTTGGTGTTGGATGTGTGGCTATGTTCTGGGGTGGTTTGGTGTTTGTGGGTTTGGTGCTTGCTGTGGTGGTTTGGGTGGTTTTGGTAGAAGCCATGGAAATTCATAATGTTCCAGTAACAAACCAAGCAGCAACTATGAACAAGGACAACTCACAGTTGAATTCAAACCAGATAAAACCCAACGATCTAGCTCTACATAATCAAGTTAAGAATAAAATAACAAAAACCCAGCTTAATCCAACAGCCAAAGCAACCACAATCAACGAAGGACCAAATTGACCTGAAAACTGACAGATTTCAAACCAAGAAATTCCCAACCATGAAAAGTGGTTCCAAATACGATCTCTACCGTTTAGAATGCAGAGGATAGTTGGAAGAACCTCCCTGTCCAATTTGGATAAAACGCAATGGTGAACAGAAAAGAACTAGGCCGTTTTTTCCTGAAAACTTGCGACTTCAAGAACTCTCAAACAGAAGAAGATAATCAAAATCCGAATGGTCAATTTGTATAGCATATCAAGGCGCACGAATAACCAGCCTAATCCGACAGTGGATGACAGAATTATGTCTGGCGCTTTCATAGTATATCTCTATATGACAATACAATTAAAAAATGCGAACCTTATAAGATAAAATCTTGCATGCTTAGGATTGCTCGTGTGTTTTGGTTCTTTATTTAATTGACTTAAACTTGATTAATTATTTGAATTAAAATAAACTTGTCTTACGAATATCAAATTAGACATTCGTTTTCTCCATGTTTTTTTAATGCAGTCCCATTCATTCAATCAATTCAATCCTTAACAAGATTTGACAAATTAGTATGGCATATAAAAGTGCAATTAAAAAGAATTAAGAATGAAAAAGAAATGCATGCATACTAGGGGCTTTTTAGTATATGTTATAATATAATATAACACTTCACCATTTTATTTTTTTTAACACATGCTAATTTCAAACTGTCCCAGTATAAATTTTTTAAAATTAATTATTAACTCATGTACATGAATTTTTGAAGTTAATAGTAAAATTTTAATTTAAATACACTACCTAAAATATTAAAAATAAATTTGAAAGTACATAAAATTAAAGTGAAAGTAAAAATAAATTCACTATTGAAGTTATATCTTTCATCCTACGATGTTTTGTGGAATATAATTCATTTATAATCGAATCTGAATTGATATTGTAACAACCCCTCAACCGGGATAAAATAACAATCTCATTTCAACTGGAAAACAAAGTAATTAAATTTTTTTTCTCTCTCAATTTCTCCTCCCTTCACTTGATTCTTCCTTAGATTAGTGTTTTATAAGTTGGATTTTGTAAGTTTACAAGGTTATTCTCTCACTTTTCTTTTCTTTTTTCTTGGATTTTTTTTTTATGTTTTTCCTTACTTTTCTCTTTCTCTCTCGCATTTTTTTTCTTTCTTTTCCTATTCTGCTTCTGCCCAAGCAACATATAAAAGAAAGTAAGAGCTGATTTGTTTTTTTAATGGCAAATAATCATTTTACCTGTAATGAGTCGTTTTGCTTTTTTTTTTACGGTTCTTTTTTTTTATTAACACTACCAAGCTCCGTTCATCCTAAAATTTTAACCAGATTTTATTCAATATATTTTAAGATTCCTCCTAAAATTTCAGCTCAATCTGATGGTCGGATTGAACATTATACCTAATAATGTAAAATTGATCAAATTGTGATTTTTCATCAAATTTCTGAATTTCTTCAAAAATTCTGAAATTTTAACTCAAGCTAAAATATCATATTAGAAAACTACACGCAAATTTTTAGAATGTTTTGATAAGTCAATCAAGAATTACAAATTATTTTTTATAAAATTAATAAATAATTATTAATAAAATCTTGAACTGATTACAACCCACTCAAACCTTTATCATGCCTTCTCCCTTGTGTACAGCTCAATTGGTATATACTCCAAATCACAAGTCAATAGTGGCTTGACACGTACAAATCCTGGCAGTATGTGTCTTCTGGACCCCTCGAGCATCATAGTCATTTAACTTGTTAGAATTGAAAATAAGACAAGACACTCACAGAAGGGGTGAGCTCACCAACTGCACCTAATAACTAAGCCAGCTTGAACCCAATGTATCAGTCACTTCATCAAGCTTCTACATGGAATGGTGTCTTAACAAAATAATAATAAACTAACGAAGAGGTGAAAGAAAACTAGCGTCATAGCCTTTTCTGAGTGGAATTTTCCTTTCATAGGTGAGCAAGAATTTATTTAGTTAGTCCTACCATCCAAGCCAAATCATCTGATAGAAAGAGTGAGCAAGAATTTATTGGACCCTTGTATATTCAAGTGGGAGATAGGGACACTTTTCTCTCTCTTTTTTTTCTAGCTGCCATTATACAGTACTGGCATCCATGAGAGGCTATGCATCCCATGCCTTTACAGCATGGAACCATGGATTACTTGCATGGTCAGTATCAAACTAGTCCTTGTTGTAAGAAAAACCAGTAATTTAACAAAGGCCTCCACGTGATGGCACGTTTCCAAGTCTGACTTAAATTCTGAACTTCTTCAAGTGCCTATAATAATAGCTTTACCAGTAAATTTTAAAAATGTGATTATGGTTGTTTTTTAAAATATTTTTAAATTAAAAATATATCAAAATAATATTTTTTTTATTTTTTAAAAATTATTTTTGATATCAATACATCAAAATAATTTAAAAACACCAAAAAAATATTAATTAAAAACAAAAAAAAATTTAATTTTTTTAAAAATATTTTTAAAATACAAAAATAAACAAGATTTAACTAAAAAGCTCGATACAATCCCGTTCCACGTAGGAAATGCAAATCCTTCTACGAAGGGGCTACCTGCATGTCTCATTAACAAGTCGGTAAGACTTGAGTAAGCAATAAGCATAGATCTAGTACTTGTATTTGGCTCAATCCGTATAATACAACTCGTCTGAACTATTCTCATTTTAAATACTTGCTGAACTCAGATTTGTTTTTCTTTATTTCAATATTTGAAGTGTACTATTTAAGTGTTCGGATTGAGACTCCTTTCTTTAAATTCTATATAAGAAAAAAAATTCTTTACCGAATTCGTAATCGAAGGACAAAAGTCATCAAAAGTAATCTAAATCTTTTGAAAAGAATAGATCCTTAGAACTTGAGAGAACATTCAAAATGTATTTCACGTTTCTAATGATTTTATTTTTTTTATGGTACAAATGACTCCGACATGTTATTAAAACAGTTTTAGGGAGTTTGGTCGATTTCTTTGTCAGACATTGCGATTTCCGGAGAAAAAAAGGCACCCTTATCTTAAGCAAATTAAAGGCGGCATTGATCGAAAAACATAGATCTTTATAGCTTGATTAATAAGTTGATGAAGTCAGACCACCAGTATCTTAGCTGAGAGTCACATGAACAGAACCATTTATAGGTGATGATGCAACAAAAGGGATGCAATTCAAATCACTCCATTTTCAAGTATTCTCTCTCTTTCAACCCTAAATGATAGAGCTTAACTGATTAGTTTTTGAATTTATTTTCTAATGATTATAAGTTCGAGTCCTTTTAGAACTACTGAAAACTTACATGGTTGTTAATTTCGGGGTCCTTGTGATTAGTTGAGGTACGTGCAAGCTGCCCGTGTAGGAAAGCTGAACTTATATTCATGTATATTGTTCGTGCCTTTAGATAGGCATTTCATACATCACATGTCATTGATTATTACTATATATATACATGATTTGATGCAGGAATTATGGAAATCATAAAGTAAATGAAATGAAGAATTATAGCAGGGGATCTCTCAATAGAGTGATGTATGCAGAAGATCCATGCAAGATTTCTGCACTTGAATCCTGCATGGAATCTCTGCATATATTTCCATATTTCTTCATCCCCCCTCAAGCTCAAGGCGGGGCTGGACCGAGGCAGAGCTTGTCACGATTTAATGCAAACATTGCAGCACAAAGTGATTTGGTGAAAATATCCGCAATTTGATCGGATCCTGGAATATAAGTCAAAGAAAGAGCTCCACTTGCAACTCGTTCTCTAACAAAATGGATAAGCCGAATGGTGTTTGGTTTGATAACAGGACTGAATGTTTCATCATAATCAAGTCCTGGTTGCTGTGAAAATCCATGAGCCACCAGCCGAGCTTTATATCTTTCAATGGAACCATCAGATCGTGTTTTGATTTTAAACACCCATTTGTTGCTGATAATATTCATTTTGGCGTGTCTAGGTACCAAGGTCCAGGTTTTGTTGCTATGAAGGGCATATATTTCAGCTTGCATTGCTTGAAGCCAATGTGGATGTTGGAGAGCTTGTTGAACTGAAGATGGCTCTTATGGTTGGGCAACAAGGTCAGCAACAAAATAGGCAGGGATGGGATGTCGTGAAGAAATAAAAACCTTGGGTTTTAGCTTCCCTGTTTGAGTTCGTGTAATCATATGATGTTGTCGCTGTGAAGCTAGAGCAGATGTAAGAGAGATCACTGGTGGTACAGGAGTGATGTCTGCTGCGGTGGATGAAGAAAGTGGCAGGTTGAGGTGTTGATTCTTCTTGAACATTTTCGGCATTTTGAACAATTGTTGCTGGATCGTGATGACTGTCTTGTGGGGATGTGGCAATTGATTTTTCTGCCACAGTTTTGAGTAGTTGAGGAAGTGCCTTAATTTTAAACAACTGAGAGGCATGTGTATCAGGTTGATACATGCACTTGTAGGGAAACTGGAGTTCATTAAATTTCACATGGCGTGATATGTAAAAATGATGTGTCTGTGGCTCAAGGCAGAGATAACCTTTGTGATTGGTGGAGTAACCAAGAAAGACACATCGTGTGGATTTAAAATCCAACTTTGATCGACCAAATGGTGCAAGCAAGGGATAACAGGAACATCCAAACACTCGTAATGAGTCATAAGTAAGGGCAGAGCCAAAAACCACTTCATGTGGTGACTTGTAACCCAAGACTGAAGTTGGTAAGCGATTAATTAGAAACACTACAGTACGAAACGCTGCAGTCTAGAATTTTATTGGAACAAAAGCGTGTGATAACAGTGTTAATCCTGTTTCTACGATATGTCGATGATGTCGTTCAGCTAATCCATTTTGTTCTGGTGTTCCTAGACATGAAATTCTATGAATAATGCCATCAGTTTTGAAAAGATTCTGCAAACTTTGATTAACAAACTCACCGCCTCCATCGCTTTGAAATATTTTAACATGAGTATCAAACTGTGTTTCCATTTGCTTGAGAAAGGAAGGAAATATTATTGCTACGTCAGATTTTCGATTCATAGGAAAGAACCATATATACCGGGAATACTCATCAACAATAATTAAATAGAAATGGTTTCCATCATAAGAGGGGACAAATGCAGGACCCCAGACATCTGAATGTAGTGTATGTAGAAAAGCAGTAGCATATGATTTTCTAGATTCAAATGGTAACTTTGTTGATTTTTCCAAAACACAGCTTTCACAGAAAACATTTTGTTTATCCATAGATGGTAAACATAACTTTGTGAGAATTCTGGCTTGAGGGTGGCCCAGTCGTGCATGCCATAAGTTGCTGGACACTTTATTTGCTAAAAAATTGACTGGAATTGTGGAGAGTTGCTGCAGATTGATCGGATATAACCCATCCTTCATGAAACCTTTAAGAATTACCTGCTTTGTCTTCATGTCCTTAAGAATAAAACCTCATGGATAAAACAGAAAATAGCAGTTATTATCTCTTGTGAATTGAGATACATATAATAGTTTCTTCTTAATTGCAAGAACCACAAGAACATCATTTAGCTTGAGATTGGTAGTGGGAATAGTAACGTTTCCAGTACCAGTGATAGGCAAGCCCTGACCATTTCCAACCATAACAGAGTCATTTCCAGGATAAGAGATAATACCTTGGACTTCATTTGTGTCAGACGTCATATGGTGGTTTGCTCTAGTGTCAGAATACCATGTCTCTTCTGCAGTTTCACCAATTTTAATTGCAGCAAAGGCCTTGTATTGATCAGCTTCTTCATCAGATGCAAAGCATCCATCTGCTTTGTGATTAGGTCCCCCACATCAAAAACAAGTGATGCTACCATGTCCACGATTACTGTTATGTGAGATTTGTTTCTGACGAGTCCCAGTAAAGCTTCCATTTTGGCGAGGAAAACAAGTCTCTTTAGCTCGTGATGGAGTGTTGTTAGTGGGATTTCTCCCAGTGAAGCTGCGATGATTGTGACCACGAGCGCTGGTGTTTATCCATGGCTTTGAGTTTGTGCGGCCACGATTTGTATAAAAAGCCACAGAAGGAGCAGTTGTCTGTGATCCTTGAATTCGAATTTCAAAGTCAGGGAGTTTGCCAATAACTCCTTCAAGAGATGGAAAGGTATCTCTAGCATTTAATGTTGCTACTATAGGATCAAATTCAGATCCTAATCCTCGAAGAATACAAATGATGAATTCATCATCATCCATTGGTTTACCTGCACCACAAAGAGACAGAGCCAAAGCTTTTGCTTTGTGTAAATAA
Source organism: Populus trichocarpa (assembly GCF_000002775.5). Classification (NCBI taxonomy): domain Eukaryota; kingdom Viridiplantae; phylum Streptophyta; class Magnoliopsida; order Malpighiales; family Salicaceae; genus Populus; species Populus trichocarpa. The sequence continues at coordinate 12,467,139 of NC_037288.2, forward strand.
TCTTCCAGTGAAGAGGTACCTTTTATCAAAGACTGTAGTTTGCCTTTGATTTGTTGGATGCGATCTCGAGTGTGAGTGCCATAAAGTGTCTCTAACACTTGCCATGCATCATGCGAAGATTCACTATTGATGACTTGAGAAAGAGGTCCATCAGATAGTGAACTGTTGATCCATCCAAGGATCAATTGATCCGTGCGCAACCACATTGCTGCAACAGGATTTGTTTGCAACTCACCATTCTCACCAATGATAGTTGATTCTGGGCAGGGAACTTCATCCTTCACATATCCAAGGAGTCCATAGCCACGTAAAACAGGAATAACCTGTGCTTTCCACAAAAGATAATTGTTTGAAGCCAGCTTGAAGGAGATATCAGGCAAATGTGATTTTGGGAGTGTAATCTCAAGAGAAGAAGCAGGGAACATTGTTTGAACTAAAGAAGAAGATGCCATAGTGATAGAAGGCTCTGTTACCATGTAGGAAAGCTGAACTTATATTCATGTATATTGTTCGTGCCTTTAAATAGGCATTTCATACATCACAGGTCATTGATTTTTATTATATATATATATATATGATTTGATGCACGAATTATAGAAATCATGAAGTAAATGAAATGAAGAATTATAGCAGGGGATCTCTCAATAGAGTGATGTATGCAGAAGATCCATACAAGATTTCTACACTTGAATCTTGCATGGAATCTCTGTATATATTTCCATATTTCTTCAGCCCGGACATCCATATTAATTAAAAAAAGTATTCTCTATATATATAAAATGTGTTTCACAAATCATCTATCACCTTATCTTTCATTAAATATTATTAGATACATAGATATTACTACTAGGGAGAAAAGTTCAAAAAATTAGAAAACTTTGCTAGCAGTAATTAATATATAAATATTTAAAAGTCAAAATTAATGAAAAAAACTATGATTTCTATTTGATGTCTCGATCTCTTAATTATGTTGTATGATGATTTTACCACCTTCCATAACAAAAGTTGCCTCATCTGGTGGACATCACAGTAAGACTAAAAATTCATTGCGGAAAATTAGAATGGCCATCTAATAATGAAAAAAAATAGAAATTTTGAGAAATAAAACTACTTTTAGAAATTTAAATAAAGAGTTTAGTTATATTTAAGAAAAGAACACCATCATCCTTACTATATTTTTTCTTATAAAAACTCCTTTTTACTATGTATTTTAAAAAAATAAAAATTCTAAAATTAAAACTAATGCAAAAGATTTAGAAAAAGAGTTAGTTATCCTTTAAAAAAAATATAGCATTACCTTTACCACATTTTTCTTTAAAAAAATCATTTTTATTATGTATATTTTTTTACATTTTTTTATTATTATTGCCGTTAATTGTCCTAACATTTTTTAGTTTATTTCTAATTTATTTCTGAGTTTTTTTACATTGATCCTCAAAAATAAAAAAAACACGTTAATTTTTTTTTAAATAAGCTTGGCATAGAAGGAATCTTCGAGATATCGGTACTAAAAAAGGGACGAATTAAAAGCTCGATTTTTTAATCCAAGATGAACACCATGCACTCCAGAAATAACAATCTATGCATGCCATGTCATAATTTCAAAGGCTATCAGCGATGAGGTAATGCCAACAGAAGGAGTCGTAAGAAAAAACGTACATTCTTGCTATCGTTTCTGACTTTGAAAAAAATTCCTTTCTCTCATCAAATTCATCAATTTTCAACATTCTTAGTAATTAAATCAGCTTATATATCACACACAAGAACACTTCTATATTTGCAGATCTAAACTTCCAGCGAAGCAAAGAAACAAAGATTTATTTTTTAAAATAAATACACGTTTCGTTTTTTTTTCCTTTTTTTGCGTATCATGTATCTTAGAAAGAAGTCCATCAAAGAGAAAACGCATCAGGACTAACTTAGCAAAGAATATGACAGAAGAAGAGGAGAAGGAAACGCAAATTAAGATATAGGAAACTCAGCCTTTCACTACTGTTCTAATCACAGACCATGTAAATGCTAGTTTGTTTAATATGCTATGTAATTTGATTACATGTGGTATTATTAAATGCATATAAATATATATTTATTATTGTAAAAGCTTAATTTATAATAGTCAAGCTCATCCTCGATAAAATACATGTAGTTGGTAGATTGAATTTTACCTACTAAATGCTTCATATAGTTTTTTGTTATGTCTTAGGTGACATAAGCTTTATTAAAGATTTTTTGTAATGCATTGCAATGCAGCTCAGAAATTATGATTAATGACATTAAAGAACTTCAAGTAGGTATTCTTTTTAGTTAATCTACTATGTTATACTCAATATGTTTCATGAGCTTGACAAGGAGTAAAGCACCTTTCACTTCGAGTTAAACCATCTACTTCAGTACAGATGACAAGAACAAAGTTCTTAATATGGAATGAGTACTTATATATAATAAGGTAAATTAAGCACTGTAAATTTCATTTCTCAAACAAAAAGACTTAGTCAAGATCATTTTTGGTAGACCTCCTACTGTATATTGATACATGCAAACCTCAACCTTCTTGTCTTGCTTATTTACCATCCCAATTTCACAGTTTTTCTTATCACCTTCGATTCTTAGCACACCCAAGGCAATCATTCTTCCCACCTCTCTATAGAAATCTTCACAACAGTCAACATCATGTTCGGACTGTTGATGATAAGTGTAAAACCTCTCTATATCCTTCTTAGGCTATGTTTTGGATGGTGTTCCAAAGATACCCATTTTGCATCAACATGTCATGCAAATATTTAATGGTAACTCTCCAGACTTCTCTTTTATTCTTATCTTCCTCCAAAACATTGACCCCTTTGCTTCTTAAGGCATGGTTTAGAAATGGATTATAGTTCACTTTAGAAGTTTCCTAAAAAGTTATCCACCTCGTCTTAATAAGTTGGAAGACTTTCCTTTTAAATGCGGAAAACTCTCGATGATATGTCCACTGATACCAGCATGCTATTCACAAGTTTGATTTGGCTTGTAGTAATTTGGGAATGGTGGTTGTAATAAGGCTAATGGAATAGGGGCAATTTGGTCAATATTTAATAGTCTTTAGTACATTTCTTTAAGAGGTATGAGAAAAGGTGATAATTGTTCTTGGTCTTTTTATAAGTTTTTTCATGGGTGATTATCATTTTGGTTGTTTATTGGCTGGTTACTTTGATGATTGGGTTGGTTTATAAGAAAAGGTGTAGAGAAATTTATATTGGTTATAGGTGGGTAGGTGGTTGATAATTGTATGTGTTTTGGTGTCCTTTTTCATGGTAACCTCCTTCTTCAACATTGCTTACAATGATCTCTTTTTTCCTCCTAGTAAAACCTTTTTTTATCCAAGAGTCAATGATTTTGCTAGCTCTCACACCCTATTTAATCCTTTCAGCTACAAGTACCATATCAGTAAAGGGTTGGGTCATTATTCCCACAAGGTGCTCTAAATAAAGAGCTTTCAAGGTGTTAGAGAAAAGATTAATTATAACTTTTTCTAACAATAATGAACTCTCTTGGGCAGCCTTCTTACACCATTTTTTAGCGTATTCACGTACAAATTCTTGCTCCGTTCTCCATGAACAATAGTTAGATGTATCTAGGGCAATGTCAATATTAAACTTGTATTGTTTTATAAAAGCCTTTACCAAGTTTTTCCACCTTTTAATCTTAGTATTATTTAGCCTCATGTATTAAGTTAGTGCAACATCACACTACTAAAAAATGGAGTAATTAGCAACGGACGATTCCGTTGCAAATAAAGCTTACATCCGTTGCTAAAACAATTTAGCAACGGCACAAATCGGATGCAGATTTGTCGTTGCTGATTATTTTGCAACGGATTTGTCCGTTGCTGATTTGGCAGCAACGGAAAATCCGTTGCTGAAATTTAGCAACGGATTATCCGTTGCTGCCAAATCAGCAACGGACAAATCCGTTGCTAATTTTGTGAATCAGCAACGGATTCTCCGTTGCTGATTCATGCATAAGTTGCAATCACCAACGGAGAATCCGTTGGTGATTGCATTTGTTTTTTTATTAAATTAATTTTTATTTATTTATTAAAATCACTTTTAATTTATTTATTTAATTATTTATGGATAATTTAAAAGTTGTAGAATATATATAACCAACATAAATTAATTAATATTAAAAATAATTATATCATTAATAAAAAACAAAATAAAAATAATATTCATATTATAAAAATTTAGTTAAACTTGCATTAATACAATTAAGTTCAAATACAATAAAAAAAACAACAAAAGATACAATCATGGTGCAGGTTGCGAAGACGAACCATGATATTGTGGATCAACAGAAGATTGAGCAGGATATAAAGGTCGAGGTGTAGGTCGAAAAATTGGTTGAAATGCAGGACCCATAGGTGTCATTATCTGAGGAGCCATAGGTGGCGGTATTGATGGAGTCAAAGGTGGTGGCATACCTTGATCAATATTTGATGTCCCACCATGGTATCCAAGATTGTTCACAAGATATTCTTTCATGGAATCCATCTGCCGTTTCATTTCAAGAATAAAATCATCTTTTTTCTTTATCTCCTCTTCTTTATCCTTTATCTCCTTTTGCAATGCTTGATACGATGAACTAGGATATGATGACTCCACCGAGTAAGAATGTGATGACGAGCTTGTACTAACTTTTGATTTTGGCATACGAGGTGCACCATATACCCTACCCTTTGTAACTCCTCCTGAAGCCACACACCAAGCTGCTCCATCAAATGAAGGATGATTTTCCCGATCAGTTTCATACTTTGAAATCATCTCCATTTTATAATTTTCCTACAAATAAAATACATGCAACAATAAATTAATTTGAATGTTGAATAATACTTAAGTTATATTAAGAAATAATCAAATAAAAATACATACAACCACTTTTTTAGACTTGTTGTCGACAAAGCTACCAGATTGCTTAGTACTTTGATGCAAAGCTGTAAAGACATCATCTCATGGAGGTTCTTTTCCACCAGCTTCCTCTTGCTTTCAAGATTAATAAATATTATAAAAGAGAAATATACAAATTTTAATTTATTATCTTAAGCATTAAAAAAAAATCCTTACCATGTTAGCTCGATATGATGCAAATGACACTGTTCCTCCAGAATGAGTGCTTATTTTGCCATCTGTTTTGGTTAATCGATTTCTCCTAGCAGATTCAGATCTCCTTTGAAATTCAGGGGTGGACCAAACATCTTTGATCATTTGATTCCAGTCATCATTGTTTATCCAGGCAGGACCTTTATCAAGACAATCTATAATATTTGTAGTGTTTTCTTTTGACATGGCTTTCTTGCGAGCTCGGGTCAATTGTTGATTCAAAGCTATCCTAGCCTTATCTTCCCAAATATTACGAACAATCGACTCATCTTCCTCAGGAAAGGAATATTTTTTCTACCAAATAATATATATACCAAGTAAAAAGGGTGCACAAAATTTCAAATTATATAAATAATTAATCATATTGTGTTATCTTGTTCAGAATTTGCAAGATGATGTAATAACTAAAGAAATTAAATGATATTAAAGAGTAAACAAGAAATAAGAACAAATTATAACACAAATCAATCATAGCTATTCAGTTGATAATTTTCATAATTCTACATTAAAGTGATCAAAATTAAAAAGAATATTATGGCAATTAGTGTTGGTTCTTACCTTAAACTCTTTAAAGAGTTCATCCCTGCACATTGGATCTACTTTTTCCCAAGAGTGCCATGCTCCCTTAAAATTGGACCTCAAAATATCTCCGATTGCACGACCACACGATGCATTATTGAACCTGAAAATATATATTAACAAACTTATATTAAACAAATAATTACACAATAATAAGTAATTTTTTTCATACTTGAAAATATAACCTTAATAAGTTAGTTATTGAAAGTTTGAACTTACTCTGTTGTTCCATACAAACAAAGCTCTTTTTTTCTTGTTATTGGATTTATTGACGTGTCAAAACCCTTCCTTTTAACACTTTGATCATAATTGTATGGAGAAGATGTTGAACCGTGATATGATGGAACACCATCTTGATCCTCATCACATACATCTCTCTCATCACATACACCTCTCTCATTACTACCGTCTCCCTCATCTTCATTTCTAATGTTCACATCATCATCATTACCTTCAACTCTCCTATAACTCCCATATAAATTATCTCCTCCATAAACAAGTTGGTTATCTCGAGAGAAACCTCCTTGAGTTTGAAGCAAATCTTGAAAACGAAAGCCCTCACAATATTGATATGCATCAACCCTCCCATAATCATGTTGAGGAGGATGTGTACTCCCCAAAGTAGGTATATAATACTCATTTGCGTTCTGATACACAGGTTGATGAAATGTGGATCCTTTGTTATTATGCCTTGATGTAGTTTGAAATGACTTGGATGAAGTGGACTTGTCACTCCTTGAAGTGGACCTGTCACTCCTAGAATCTAATATGGATCCTCGTCGAGGCATGCTAAAAACCGGAAAAAATAACTAACATTTAGAATATGGCAATATATACAACATAACAATAAATTAGCTCATAGTTAAACTATCAGGAACAAAAAATTCACAGATATTTTCCAAAGACTGCCATAACTAGAATGAAAACAAACTGTTAAATCTCATTGACAAAACTCAGCCATGAAGTTTAAATTGTCAAAAGCCAATTACCACAAACAGTAATAAAAATAATAATCTAAATAATTAATTAAGCAGAAATCAAAATTTATAAGTATGTTTACCTTGATATTAGGTCCTATAAATCAAAACATTGAGTATGAAGAACCCTTTCTTTCACGCTTCAGCATCTGTAAGCAAGAAAACGAATCACAAAATAAAATATAACATCAGAATCACAATTTAAAGATTGATACTTGAAAGGTTATAAATGGTTTCAAAGGTGAATGAAAATGATTTATGTAATGTGATGCATAACCCACACTTGAATAAAATAAAATAAAAAAAACATTGACAACCTAAATATTGTCAAATAATATGAAATCATTCATACATATAATAAAGATAATTCATTACATATACTACAAAATATAATTAACTTGTGCTACTCATTATTATCATCATTCCTAACCATCACCACTGATTGTGCATCAAAAGTATCATTAAGTCTCTTATTTTACGTATGTATTTATTGTTTTTATTTGGGTTTTTTATAATAATTGATGTGCTTTTTAGTAATGAAGTTTCTTTTAATGTTTCGATAGGTTTTTGGAGCTTAAATGAATTATTTCAGAAAATTCAACGTCGGAATTCGGAACAAAGAATTGAAGAGAAATTTAGTTGAAGATTGAAGAAAATCTTGGTTCAAATAAGTGCTCCAAATTTGCCCCAAAAATCAATTCTATTCCAATTCTAGAAAAGAATATCATATGATCTATTTCAAGCCCAAACTTGCCTTATGTTGTGTGCAAACTTCAACCATCAAACACTCAAGGTTTTAATGTCAATCTTAGCCCAAATAATAGATACATTTGTATCCTTATTTGATGCTTAAATTCAGCCCCAAATCAGCCTCCAAATCAGCCCAAGCACAATCCATGATCCTACATGTCCACACAATAAATAACATTTGATTTATTTGGATAATTCATTGATCCAAGAGGGCAAGCACATGGATGGAAAGCTGGAGGGGACATTGTGACATTATTTTGGGTCAAAAAGAAGAAAGAGACAGCTCACAAAGGAGGAAGAAAAACGTGCACCAAAGTGTTCTCCAAGCTGGCCTGATTTGATTTTCCAGAACACCTTTCGGTGTTTTGCCCATAACTTTTGACTCAGATGTCCAAACGAGCTGTTCTTTAATGATCTGGAAAGCTAACAGAATGGCCTATAAATATGTCTCTAATAGCCATCTTTAAGAGAGGCTTCAAAAAGGGTCGAATTGCTGTCCAAAGTTAGAGTCAGATTTGTGTCCGAATATTTACTGAAATTGTGTTGTATTCTTCTTTATAGATTTCGGTTCTTTAGCTTGTAAAACTTATTATTTCAGTGTGATTCAAGTTATTTCATGTTTATTGAAGTGTTCTTATATATAATCATGGTTGGCTAATCTCCTTCTTGGATCCAAATCAAGGATGATGGTGATTGAGGTGAGTTCTTTAATATATGAATGAATCTTAATGTTTATCTTCTTATTTTCTTCATGAATGTTTTAATTATTGCAAAGAAATTTTAGAAATCATTTAGGTAATGTTATAATCTTGAATTTTTATGCACAAACCTTAGTTTTGGTATAGAGATTGCTTGATTCAATGTCTTACTTAATATGAAAGTACTTGTTCATTCTTAAGCAATAATCAATCTTCATCTTTTTAAACTTCATTGTAATATCTTCCGATCTAATATCACCATCGTTGATATTAGGTTGAGTTATCTTATATATGTTGAAGGAATCACCAATACATTACCATTAGAATTGATTTGGACCAAGACTAACTTTTTCTTGTCATTTAAAATTTATTTACACCTTTTCATCTTTGAAAACAAATCCATCAATCATTTTCAACCAAGTTATTGTTAATTTAATTTCTCTTGAGTTTCTTTTGTTACCTAGCTTAATTTCCAGATCTAGCTCTCTGTGGATATGACCTCGATCTTACCGAGTTAATTGCTACATCGCACACTCGTGCACTTGCGAGTTAAAACAAGCCGAACATAAAAAGCGGTCAAGCAACCACCATAACAATCATCCTCATCATCATCTTCTTCTTCTTCTTCACCATCACCATCACCATCACCATGACCATGACCATCACCATCACCATCATCTTCTTCTTCTTCATCTTCATCTTCATCTTCATCATCTTTGTTTCCCCAATTCATGTCAAGTTGAATCAATTCATGTTGCCCGATTTCTTCATAATAAGATGGTTCAACAAGTATATTTGGATCATCAAGTGTTTGAGTAGGAAGGACACGACATGATTGAGAAATCTCATCTGATTGATCAACATCAAATGATCTCAAATTGTTGGCATCTTCAATAAATTCACCCATGTCAACATTATAACGACTTCTAGCAGTTGTCTTAATAACCGTCCACCATTCAGATGATTTATTACCAGGTGGATATGTATAGTAGACTTGTTGACATTGTTGTGCTAACACAAAATCTTCATTTCCGTGTAGTCGAGATGTATGCTTGATTTCAACCAAACCATTCGAAGGATGCACTCTAATCCCTCGTTTTGTATCATACCAATTACATTTAAACATAAATAACTTGCACTTACTCCCCAAGTATTTTAGCCGAACAACTTCTTTAAGCATTCCATAATAATCACGTTCATTATCGTCATAGCAACTTCCTTTCACACAAACTCCACTATTCATTGTCTTTTTAAAACGACCATAACGTTGAGTATGAAATTTAAAACCATTCACATAATAGCCATTATAACATTTCACTGAAGTTGAAGGGCCCATAGCAAGTCCAAAGAGCTGATTTTCAATTCCATTAGATTGGTATTCCACCTAGCATAATAGTTAACTCCATAAGAAATAATGATTCAAAAGAGATTAATAATATTTTTAAAGTAGCTAATTGACATAAAATATAAATTAATTTTACTAAAATACTTACATTATTTTTTAACCAATTTGGAAAGATCACTTCGCATAATTTTTCAATTTCACCATCACTCGCATGTGGTTGTTGTGACTTTAGCTCTTGTCGACATTGCCTAACATTTTAAAATGTTAAAGTTAATAATAAATTATTATAAATTTAGTACAAATTAATATTTAATACTTACTCTAAATAAGGCTTCAGTTCTTGACAATTGAATATCACATAGTTATGCGCAATTTGCATTTCAGCATGTGACAACTGCCTTTTATAAAATCTTTTGGATAATTTTTTCCCTGGATAGGAAAAAATAGAGAGACATCCATCTACACTTCTAAGGCCACCATCATCATTCCGTGGAACTCGATTCCAAATTGTTTGCACGTCATCACCAAAATAATGAGATGCAAAATTGGTAATTTCATCAATCAAGTATGCTTCACATATGGAACCCTCAACTTTAGCTTTATTGGTCACTTTCTTCTTCAAATAAAACATATACCTATATCATTTCTGTCAATTAGTTTATTTTTAAAAAATAAAAAGTGAATAAAATTAACATAGTATGAAAACATACCGTTCAAATGGATACATCCATCGATATTGAACTGGTCCACCAACTTTTGCCTCATAAGGTAGATGTATCGTCAAGTGTTCCATGGAGTCAAAGAAGGATGGAGGAAAAATCCTTTCAAGTTTGCAAATTATTTCAATTATATTCATCTGCATTAACTCCATGTGCTGAGCATTTAAATTTGTTGAACAAATATCTCGGAAAAATACGGACAGTTCAGTTAATGCCTCCCACAGTGGCCTAGGTAAGTAAGGTCGAAAAGCAGTTGGAAGAAGTCTTTGAATGAAGACATGACAATCATGGCTCTTCATCCCTGAAACCTTACATTGTGCCTCTTTCACACATCGTGAAATGCTTGAAGCATAACCATCAGGAAATGATAATTCCTTCATCCATGACAAAACTTCTTGTTGTTGTTTCTTGTGTAGACAATAAGTGCCTTTAGGTTTGTAAAGCCGACCACTCATATCTTGTTGCAAATGTAAATTTGGCTTCTGACAATACAATTGAATATCCAACCTAGCCTTTAAATTGTCCTTGCTTCTATTCGGACAATCCATTACTGTATAAAAAATGTTGTCAAAGACATTTTTCTCAATATGCATGACATCAAGATTATGACGAATCAAATTTGTATGCCAATATGGAAGCTCCCAGAAAATGCTCTTCTTCACCCAATTGTGCTTAACACCAAAGCCAGGAATTTTATCATTATATGATGAACCTCCATTATGTCCCTCAGTATACTTGGACACTTCATTTAACATTTCCAAACCAGATGGACGAGGTAAAGGAGGAAGCCTTTCAATTACTCCTTTCAAAAACTTATCATATTGAAATCTATATGGGTGGTCCATGGGTAGGAATCGTCGATGACAATCAAAAAATGTAGTTTTCCCCCCATTTTTTAATCTAAAAGCCTTGCTATGCTCCATACAATAAGGACAAGACAGATTTCCATGAGTACTCCACCCCGATAACATGCCATATGCTGGAAAGTCACTAATGGTCCACATCAAAGCTGCCCTTAATTGAAAATTTTCCTTTCTGTATACATCATATGTTTCAACACCAAAAAACCACAAATTCTTTAACTCATCAATCAAAGGTCTTAGAAAAACATCAAGCTTTTTACCCGGATTCTTTGGCCCAGGAATCATCATTGTCAAAAACATGAATGGTCTAGTCATGCACTTCCACGGAGGCAAATTATAAACAGTCACAATTACTGGCCAACAAGAGTATGTATTTGAAGACATGTCAAATGGACAAAACCCATCAGTGCACAACTCTAACCGAATATTTCTCGGATCTGATGCAAAGCTTAAGTGGACACGATTAAACTCCTTCCATGCCTCCCCATCAGATGGGTGCACCATAACCCCATTATCAGACTTATGAAAATGATGCCATGTCATATCTTTGGCATGATATGGAGACATGAATAGTCTCTGAAGCCTTGGTGTTAGAGGAAAGTATCGGAGTTGCTTCTCCGCCTTATTGGAACCTTTACTAGTTGGATTTCTAGGTTTGTATCGTGAACTTCCACAAAAATCACAATTTATTTTCATTGCATCTACCCCATAGTACAGCATACAGTAATTAGGACACACATCATATTTCTCATAACCAAGTCCAAGTGGCCGCATAAATTTCTTGGCATCATAAAAATTTGAAACCAAATTTTCATCATTAGGCATGCAACTTTTTGTAAAGTCAATAAAATTGTTGAAGGCATTCTGAGTCAAATTTAAAGTTGACTTCATATTAAGCAATTGTACACAAGCAGATAATTTGGATTGTTTGGTACACCCATCCCACAACGGCTCCTCCGCGGCTTTCAAAAGCTTAAAAAATTTAGTTGCCTCCGGATTTGGAATTTCCCCTGCTACCATAGGACTAGACACATTATCATTATAGAATGCATTACCAACCCCCATTGCATCCATAACCAGATTCCTATATGGATTCTCTAGACAAACATCATTCACATCATGACTCATTATAATCGATGAAGGTCCAACCAATATTGGTTCTGCGACATAAGGCTCCCCATGTACAGTCCAATTTTCATAACAAGGTAAAAAACCTTTTGTCAATAGATGTTTACAAACATCATCTTCCTTTAAAAACTTTTGATTTTTGCACCTCACACAAGGACATCTAATTTTTCCCCCAGATATATTTTTATCAATTGAAAATGCAAAATTGATAAATCTTCTAACACCAGTAATGTATTCAGGACGAAGGCGACCATCCATAAGACGACGATACATCCACGATCGATCATCCATGTTAATCTAATTAACATGACAACACCAATAAGCATTTTTTGAAATAAGCATACTTCTTTAACTACTAGTACTTAAACAATCCTTTAAAATAAAATATGTACCACATGAATAAACTTTAATTATTTGTCCAGCTCAAACATATATGAAGCTAAAAAATAGATAACTGTTTTTCTTCTACTTTTTCTTATTGAGTTTTTAATTATATAGGTTGTTTAGTGTGACAATATGAGTGTGTGAGGAATTCCCACACACTTATATTGTCATTTATATTTTCTAACTAGTGACAAAAATATACTTTTTAGATTATGTTCGGTTAGTATTTTATACAGAATGAATGGATAAAAAAAAAAATTAGTTGAACAAATATTAAATAAATTTATCTTTATAATAGTTTTGGAGTTGAACAAATAAATTCCCACCTCTAGGTTTCATTTTGGTCTCATAATTTCCATCCAAAATAAACTCAATATCAGATTTAATAAAAGAAAATCATTCAATTAGTTTTCTTATACAAACTATCAATATTGTCCCAATGAAAGACAGAGTTCCAACTACTTGACAAGATTACAATAGGCATGCCCAACAAAAAAATTATGCACGATATAATTAAGCAACCATGTAAAAATGGAGCAAAATAGACTTACCTAAGCCCCAAGAATCAATGGCACAAGGTGGAGGTTTTCTTATTGCAACCCAATCAGATTTAGCCAACTCTATTGGATTATATTGTGATCCAATAAGCCATTTATATTGCTGGAAGAAAGATCATTAACTTTATTATCAATGTTAGAAATACTTTACCTCATTTACTCGTTTACTTGAGAAATCTCCACGGGTGCCAAATTGTTTCGAGTTGGCTGCCTTATTTAAAATCAATTGGTGTGCAGCCTCGAGTGTCATATCTACCAATGCCCCTTCACTTGTCACATTAATGATATTGCGGTCAATAGGCATCAATCCTTCATAGAAATATTGAATGAGCAGCTAATTGGGTATCTGATGATGAGGGCATTGAATGCACAGTTGCTCAAATCTTTCCCAATACTCGGAAAGTGTCTCCCTATGAGATTGTTGAATCTTATATATTTCTTTCCTTATGTTGGCAACTCGAGATGTTGGGAAATACTTTTCAAGAAAAATCTTCTTCATGCCATTCCAAGTCCCAATGGAACCTGGGAGAATAGAGAAAAGTCATGCCTTTGCTGCCCCTTTTAAAGAGAAAGGGAAAGCTTTCAACTTAACTTGTTTTTCATCAACTTCGTTCGGTTTCATGCCAACACAAATAGATGCGAACCCTAGCGGAATTTAATGGTATTAGTAACCCCAAGTTCAATCTAACCCAAGTTTGTTGAGATTTGAATGAGCTTCTCATAATGGAAGACTTGCTCCAAAGCAACAAGACTATAAACCAACTCGATCACAACGCCTACACCTGGAGACGAGAAAAGGAAGTATAAATTCACAACGAAGAATGGTCAATTCTTTGACGAGTTGAAAGTTCAATCAAGAACCAAGATTGAGCAACCAAAAGTCGGCTACAATGCTGAAAATATCATCAAAAGTCTAACCTAAAATTATTCCTAAAGAGTATTTAAACTCAAAGCCAAAACTCTAGTTTCCCTAATGGGTCTCACATAAACCCAATTTAAATAATAATAAACCCAAGCTAAAACTAGCCCAAACTAATTAAAATAAACAAGTCTAAAACCCAAACAAATTGTCTCCTCTCAAAATAAATAAAGTTTGATAGCCCAACTAATTAAATAAGACAAGTTCGTTGTTTTCAACATTCTGTCTGGCATCAGCAAGGCCCAACTTAAAACGGATGGTTCTATCTCGTCTTAATGAATTAAAAGGCATGCCATATACCGTTGGAAAGGTATGGAAGTCTAGTTTCCAGCCCAGCTAGAATCACATGAAAGTTTGATCTGTAGCTCTAGTTATAACCAAAATAGTAATGAAAGGTCAAACTATCCGAATCTAGTCTTCTTCTCCCAATCCTTCTGTAATGGTCTTGGTTCCACCAACAAACCCCTCTTGAATATGAATCAGATTAATCAAGGCTTGCTCTTTATTATTACCAATCCTCTTGAAGTCCACCTTAGCCCATGTATCTTAAAGAAGTCTATTGAAAGCTTCTTTGAACTTCTTAGCCCCAAGCCTAGTAAATGGACCAACTGGAACCTCCAATAGATCCTTTGATGGTTGGATTGCATCACAAACCATATGGAACTCCTTGAGATGAGTATGAGGATCTTCTCCGACAAGTCCATTGAATATTGGCAATAAGTGTATAAAACCAGACTTGAGCTCGAAATTGACATTATTGTCAATGTATGCACAATGGTTGATTCTCCATGTTATGAGCAGCAAGCTCCTTGAGTGTCTGTTGTCGTGCAACAACCATGGTGTTGACGCGAACTTCTTTTCGTAACCTAAGTAAAGTGTTTTTAATTTTGAGATCTACCTGCACTTGCCTTTGGTTAGTAGAACAGGTTACATGCATAAATTATCAAGAAAACTCAAAAGAAACCAACCACTAACCACCAACCACACAAGAGATTTAAAAAGTGCAAATTACCTAAAAACCCTAGAAAAAAGTGGAATTTGGCCTCTATAAGGTGGGGCTAGTGGCTAAACTAGTCTTGTTCAGAATGTCGTTTCCCTTCAAGAAACAAAAGGCCAAGATCTAATTCCACCAAAAAATCAGTTTTGAATAGTAATTGTACAATACCACCGCAAACAACACTTTTTGTTTCTTTTTTTTTTTCAACAAAATAGATAACAATCACAGAAAATAACAATCACAGCACAATAATCAACTAAAATCACTTTCCCGGCAACGGCGCCAAAATTTATTGCGATGTCACGGTCACACAAATTAATTACCCTATCTTAAATAAACAAGCTAGTATAAAGCAAGCAAGTGGTCGATCCCATGAGAAAGATTTAGTTTAGATTTTTATGCTATACGATATGCAATTGGGGGGGATTGAGATTATCTAGGCTATAGCAAAATAAAACAATCAAGTTAAATTAAATAAATCAGAAAACTATCAAGAGAACAAACATTGGTTTCAAGTAAACATTCACCTATGAAAATCAGAACCGATCATTGAAATCAAATATCAATTTATATTCTAAATCTTTATCTTTTCTTAACATTGGTTAGTTAACAGATACGTCGTATAACTAGCTCTAACCAACAAACAATCACAGTGTCCGCACTAGTAATTTAATTTAATGACAACCTTAAGAACTAGATAAATTGATTAATCTAGACAACATAACTGTTCGCGGTTCATGTTTGATTTATTCAAATGTTCTCCCTACGATTAATAACATAGATCCACCACAATTATTAAGCTCAGTTGTTTCACAAGTTTATATACCTCAACTCTGATTTTTATACCAAACTTAGCAAAAGATTGTTCACAATAATAACTTAAAGTCCGCTCTAGCAATTAAAATAAACAATCATAGGAAAACAAGCATATTCATCATATAAACTAGAAAGAAAAGGTAAAATAAATCTCACAGTTCTTGAAATCCGAAAGTTTTTGTGTCCTTGCAACTAAGAAAAAGAGCTTAGCCTTGCATGTCTATTAAACAACTAATCAAAAAGAAAGAAAAATGCATGATTTCTTGTTTGTGGAGGAAAGGGTGTGTTTTTCTTCTCTTCTGGTCGCCCTTTCTTTCCTTTCTCTCTTTCTTTTTATATCCTATGAAACCCTAATCCCTTTTCTACAAAATAGTCCTTTTCTAAGTAAACCATTTATACTTAAGTGTTTCAATAACTATTTTCCTAAAAAAGGAGAAATACTCTTGCATAAAATCTTCAAGCTTTGACTTTTGACTTATGACTTAGAGGAGCTAAATTGCTGAAATAAAGACTTGGATGTCGGTTTGGATGCTTTGAGAAGTACTTTGGACTTATTTCTTCACAAAACCTATATGCTGGTAGAATTCATGTGTCATCTTAGAAAAATCATATCTCTCTCATATGAGCTCGTTTTCTGCTGACCTTTGATAGGCTGATAAATCTTCGAGTTAGGAATCCAACAAATTTGAGTTTGTATTAAATGGACTTCTGTAGCTCAAGATATTCAAGTCGAAATGGTCGAAGGTCAACATTGGCAGAATGCAAGATTTGTCTTTGAAGGCTGCGATGTCCATGCTTTTTTTTTCTCTTGTCATATATGTATAGAAAGGTATGGGTGTTAGCTTTCTAATGCCATTGGAATCACTTCATTTTGACCTTTAGAGCTCAAGCTCTACCAAAACATCGATCAGAGGTCAAATCTGTCAATTATCTTCAATTTACTTCTTTTTGAATCTTACAACCAAAAGTACCTTCAAAACATAAAACAAAGAATATCAAGACATTTTATATATATAACATAGGAAAAATACTAGGTAAATGTGGATAAAACTATCGAATAATATGGTTGCATTAGTGATTAAGCTATTTCATTATTCTAAACAATTGAAAAGACCGAGTTGTCCCCGGTTAATTTCATAATGACTATTGGACCATGTAGAAAGACCAAATTACCCATAAATTCTAGTTCTTTGATTTTTTGTGGGAAGGAAAAAATTGTAATTACATTGTAATGGTGAATAGTTATCTGGGTTTATGACCGCATTGTTTTTTCCTTTTGTTTTATCTTTTTTTTTTACACCATTACGTTTTAAATATAAACTACATGAGGGCCCACATTGCACTACGAGTTCACACTTTTGTTCCAGTAAAATGTAGGCAACGATAGAAATCGAAAGTGTGTATATATATCACAACAACCTAGGGAAAAACCTTTATCCAAAAGCAGAAAGACAATATTGTTTTATTTTTATCCAATTAAACATGGAATGGTGAAATAGGGTAAAAAAAGGACAAAGAAACTAGTGTGAGCCTGATTAGTACTTAAAAGTGCATTTTTATCAAGGTTTTATATCATCATTTTGCACTTGAAGTATCAATAACTCCTTAACTAAAGCATGTTTTATAATAACAAGTCTGATATCATAAGATACCTTTAATTTATGGTAAATGTTCATCTTAAATACAGGCCTATCACATAAATGAAAGGATTGATTGATGAGTTTAAGTACGGAAATTGAAAGGGCAAAGAGAGGGCCAAACTTAGAAAAGAGATTCTGGTTCAGTCCAAACTGGAACACTGTTTGGTCATTGGGTCATATCTGGAGCTGTAGATCTTGGATTTAGGTCTACCTTATGCCGCACGTCACCCGCGCGGCGTCGGCTTGGCGATTCTTCGTTTCGTTTGCTTGATTGGTTTTTGGGAGTCACCACCTAGTATTTAATTGAGGGTTACTAGGAAACCTGGATGTACCGGTCTTGTCAGAGATTCACGGGTAAGGGACTGATTGTGGTTAAGAAAGGTATTAGCATCCCTAACGCACCCTACCTGAGGTAAGCTGCTTCGTGACTTTGATGTGTTGAAGAAGTTTTAAAAATTTTATCTTTTCATCAGATATTAGAAATACGACTTACGTGTAAGTTCATAATTCTTGACCGTGATCAAATCAAAATATTAAATTCTTCTTTATTCTTTGCAATTTTATCATAACAAAAAAAATCCATAAAACAAATATAAACACACATACACTTTCACTATATTTTTTCTTTTTTTTTTACATCCACAATACAAAATACAAATTCAAAACAACTAAACAAAAATTACATTAAAATAACAATAATAGCCCCAAAACAATCTGGAATTTACAAGGAACACCTTCTGCACGACTGGAACAGTGTCAGGCAGGCTTCCGGAGCTGCAAGACAATGGTGGAGCGTCTTCTCCACGCGCCGCCGTCGCTGGCAGCGCGTGAAAAATGGCAGATGCGGGTGGATCTGGCTCAGCTTCTTCTCCTCTTCCTTTCCCTACCGGTGGTGACACTCACCGTCACTTGCAAAAGAAGAAAAACACATGCAGTTGATTTTATTTGGGTCTTTTCTCCTTTCCGGATCTGTTCTTGGTCCTCCCCTTTCTTAGATCTCTTTCACTTTTGTTCTCGCATTTTCTCGGTCCACGTGATTTCGGCTGGTGGCAGAACTGGCAGTTGTTGAAGGATTGTTGGAGGCCAGAGACCGGAGCTGCGGGTGCAGCCGTGCGTGGGAGACGACTCTGTGGTGTGCTGCTGGAGGCTGGCTTGTGGCCAGATGTGGATGGCGCTGATGGCTGACGGTGTGGACGGCACTGATGGCTCTATGGGCGTGCTGCTGGATGGTCTTCACTCTTGTCGGTGGTAGCGGTGGTTGGCTTTTGCTGCTGTTGTCCAGCTGCAGAGGGAAAGGCCGGTCTGTGTGCAGCCGAGAGAGGGAAGGGAGAGCAAGAGGGGTGAAGATCTGTTTGGGGGGAAGGTCTTGGTCGGGCGTCTGTTATGAGCGGCTGGAGGAGGTAAATGGGGCGGCTTTGTTGTAGGTTGAAGACGAGGTTGGCTGTGGAGGCGACTGGTTTGGCCAAGGAAAGGGGAGGCGGCTCTGGTTTGCCTTGGCCGAGAGCAAGGGAGGAGCAGATGGTGGAACCGGCCGGGAGAGAGAGGAGAAAAAAATAAATCCCTAAGGGGGGGCGGCGGCTCTGCTTGGTAGAGATAGGTTTAGGTTTAGGGTTTTGTTTGTGTTGTCTCCCAAAAGTGTAAAATTGCCCTCCCCTCTTGTGTGTGTTGTGGAGACAAGTATTTATAGGTAAAAATATTGCTAGGTTTCCAACTTGGTCCCTCAACTCTCTTTTTTTTTTTGTAGATTTGATTTTTCTTATTTTTTGGATTTTCCTTATCAATATCGACTCGAATGAGGAAAATCGGTGATTTTAAAAATAACGCGTTACAAGTCAAACGCGTTCCCAAGATCTTTGAAACTTTAAATTCTTTTGAGATGATGATGAAAATGTTAAAAACAATGCAAATATATTTAAAAACATATTTTTTTTGGATTTTTGTTGTTTTTCGTTAGTTTTGGATTTTTCAAAAATTTTATCAAAACATGGGTCAAAAATTGGGTAGCAACAGATGCCCCCTCTTTACAATGCTTACGAAGCAAAAAATCATCAATATCTTGCATAGTAAGCTTGTAAAGAAAAAGAAAAAGAAAATGATTTTATTATCTTGGGTGACGTACCCCTTTTGAAGAAAATTGGTCTCCTTTCACTGGTGACCTACCCACACACCCACTGGTCTATTTTCACAGGCGACCTGCCTACACATTCACATTGGTCTATTTTCAGGGGCTACCGACCCACACACTCACACGGTCTATTTTCATGGGCGACTTGCCCTCAAACTTACAGTGGTCTATTTTCACGGGCGACCTGAACACACATGATTATCCTGGTCTATTTTCACGGGCGACCTGAACACACATGATCATCCTGGTCTATTTTCAGGGGCGACCGACCCACACACTCACACTAGTCTATTTTCATGGGCGACCTGCCCACACATGTTCATCGTGGTCTATTTTCACGGGCGACCGGCCCACACACTCACACTGGTCTATTTTTAGGGGCGACATGCCCACACATGTTCATCCTGGTCTATTTTCAAGGGCGACCGGCCCACACACTCATACTGGTCTATTTTCAAGAGCGACCTGCCCACACATGGTCATCGTGGTCTATTTTCAGGGGCGACCGACCCACACACTGGTCTATTTTGAGGGGCGACCTGCCCACACATGCTCATCCTGGTCTATTTTCAGGGGCGACCAGCCCACACCCTTACACTAGTCTATTTTCAGGGGCGACCTGCCCACACTTCATCCTGGTCTATTTTCAGGGGCGACTAGCCCACACATGTTCATCGTGGTCTATTTTCAGGGGCGACCAGCCCACACACTCACACTGGTCTATTTTCAGGGGCGACCGGCCCACACACTCACACTGGTCTATTTTCATGGGCGACATGCCCACACATGTTCATCCTAGTCTATTTTCAAGGGCGACCGGCCCACACACTCATACTGGTCTATTTTCAAGAGCGACCTGCCCACACATGGTCATCGTGGTCTATTTTCAGGGGCAACCGACCCACACACTGGTCTATTTTTAGGGGCGACCTGCCCACACATGCTCATCCTGGTCTATTTTCAGGGGCGACCAGCCCACACCCTTACACTGGTCTATTTTCAGGGGCGACCTGCCCACACTTCATCTTGGTCTATTTTCAGGGGCGACCTACCCACAAATGTTCATCCTAGTCTATTTTCAAGGGCGATCGTCCCACACACTCACACTGGTCTATTTTCACGGGCGACCTGCCCACATATACTCACTTTGATCTATTTTCAAAGGCGACCTGCCCTTTTGATTGAGTTTACCTAAGATCCCATCTGACAATCTAAAACTAAAATCTGTGTTCTTCCTATTGGCAAGGTTTGAATTGGCAAAATCTGTGTCCCTCACACTCACATTGGTCTTTTTTTAAAAAAACAAATTCCTAATGGTAAGGTTCTTCTCATTTTTCTTTCTGTTCCAAGGTCACAACAATGATTCTCTTTTATTATCAGCTCAATGATTCTTTTTTCTCTCTTTTTTTTTTCCTTTTCTTTTGTTTTGTTTTTTTTTTTCAATCTTGCTGGACTTTTTTTTTAGGATTTTCCTGTAACAAATAAAAATATGTGTGCAATGCATGCATCCTTACCTGATTTGAAATATAAGTCCCCCCCTCTTTGATGTTCCATCGTCATAGGGTGCCTTTGTTTGCTAACCAAAGCCTTTTTTGCTCTTCCCATGTACTGGCCCATTCATGTGCTAATCATCCACTCCACTTTAAATGCAGCGCCTATCCTAGGTTGTCTTTGATGATTACTGGTTTCACTGTTTATCAAGCTTGACAATGCCCCCCAAGTGTGGTGTTGCTTAATTCATCATGAAGGAGCTTAACAAATCATCCATCTCCTGGATTCTCTCGAGAATCGTTCTTTGGTTAGCTATGTGAATCCTACCAGCACTCATCAAGATTGTCAATCAGTCATGAACTTGCCTTCGTTGAAATATACCATTCAAGTATATATGGTCACCATCCTTCATGAAACTGCCAAGTCATCCAGACATGGATCTTATACTTTGCAGTAAAAGGCTCATCGTTGTAAGCTTATTGTTCTTCTTCATGGTTCTTCTCAGCTCGTCAAATCAGATCGTGAACAGAAATGTATTGGCATCATCAATGATGTTCATTTTATCACCCATATTCATGCGGTTAAGTGCACCTTTGATCTTCAAAATAGATGGTCTCACAGTCAGTCCTGATGGTGTGCATCTTTTCAACATTCATTTACATTTAGTCGTGTGTCCACATCGGTCGATAACCATGTTTAAGAGGTTAAACCCAGATAAAGATGTCCTTCAAGTGCAGCAGCACTCTCATTTGCTGCTAGAGTTCACTAGATCTTGACTGTCTTTGAATAATATTGCCCCTAGTGTGATCTGAATGTGCTTGTTCATTGATTATCTTTCTTTGAGCCACATTGTCCTTCGGTTACCGATTCTTTATTTAATCATCTTTCTTTGCCTCCCAGCTTAGCTGAATACTGTATGTTTTCCTTCTCAGAGTCCACTGTATTGCCCCAAGGTGTCTCAACTTTTCAAGGAGTATTGAGAAGAGTTAATGTCATTTCTGTCGAGGATTTCGCAGACTCATCGATGTTCTTCTTTGTTTGACAATCTTTCTTGTTCTGGAATCAAATCTCATATTTTAAAGGTCATGTCTATTCAAGTCTAATTGTTGAAATGAAATCAGAGAGATATCAGTTTTGGAAAAGATCTTTTAAAAATCAAGCTTTTTAGTCAAAGACCCAACACACGTCATTCAATGTAGTCCTTTGATTGTCTTGTATTTTGAAAACAGAAATCGACCTGTTGTAAGATTAAAATGGCCTTTCCCATGGTTCTTTGTGTCCGCTTTAAACTCTGATTTTGGGTATATCTTTTTGATGGTCTATGATGAGGTGATATTTTTGTGAATTTCAAAAACAAGATGCTCAGGTTTTATCAAGAAAGGTTGTTTCTTTTCTTAGCATTTATTTTACCAACATGCATAATGCATAATAACCAGTAGCTTAATTCATGAAGTCACGACCCTTATAGAAAAGCTCTTCCAGTTTTGAGAGCGTCATTTATCGGTTCAGATTGCTTACTTGATCAAAAAGGGCTTTTAAAAGTACGTAATGCAGACTATGGTTCATAGCTATGAAAGAAAGGGAAATTCACAAGCTCCAAAAGGTGTTTGAGGGTTTCAAAGACTTAGGATCAACATCAACTATTCATCAATTCTCTTTCTCTTGTTGTCTTTATAGGGAAAGTGACATATAACCTTGTTAACCTCAAAGATCATAATTCTCTTAACATAGGTCATAAAGCAAATCCAACTTCTTCCTTGATGAATAACCAATCTACTCATTAGAGGCTTTATCATTGATACCAAAAGACAATGTTTGTAACACAGTATTTTTTTTTTCTGATATTGACTTTTGGCACATGCTGTGTCTTTTCTTGATTGAAACCTCTTTTGCTCTTTCTAAACTTGATAGGCGTTCTTAATCTTTGCCTTGCCTTTAAGTGTTGGCAATTTCCACTCTTTTTTTTTTTAGCCTTCCTCAAAGTTTCCTCACATTCCCCCAGTCCATGGTTTCTTTCTTTTAGCCCTCTCTTAATTGTTGGACTTTTTTTCTAAGCCTTTCTTTTATCCATTGATTCTATCAGTGTCTTCAAAATATCTCTTATTTGCCCCTAGTGTGGGGTGTGATCCTAGTCAGGGTTTCTTTTGAAAAGAAATATTCTATCAGGCTCAAATGGGGACCATAAGGGATATACTCTTTATAAAGTGAAGGGATGAATAAAGATGGCCTTTTCTCATTTCAAGCAAGGTCAGTTAGAACCAATAAATTTTGACCTCGTCCAGTGTAATGATTTGGACTTGTAAGAATCATGATTCACGAGTCCATAACTACTGAATCCACTACATGTCATTATGCATACCGCTAAAATTTAGCTACATGGTGTGTGGTTCAATTTCATGTGTGAGTTCGAAATTTGTTTGGTCACCTCATATTGTTTATCTTGCCATCAAGTCATTTCTGCAATCAAAATACTTTTAATCTTCAAGATTGATTAGCCTAAATCACGTGTTGGAGTTTCATCAAATTTTTTTCTTCAAAATACACATTAAAATAAACATCTCATGCTTTCAGAACAACAAAGAGACAATGAAAAGACATGTTTCGTTAAAGGATGAGATGTGACCCCAAAACAAAATGCAGGAGGGCAAAACTCCACAACAAAATGATTGACAATTCAGCACCATTCTTGAATCAGCTTTTCTGGCAGTATTTGTGCCTTGCCAAACATTTTCGATCTTTTGTCAATATGAGGATGTTCTGGTGACAATATAGTTGATGACATTATCTTTCACAAACTCAGCTCCCTTCTAGCTCACCATCATCTGGTCTCGATTCTTGAAAATTTTGCAACTATTCAAATGAATGGCCCAAGACCCCCACTATGATATTCACATCTCTTGTCGGGATTATACCACCTAGGAAACAATGGTTGCATGGGATTTGACGGAGTTAGGACGACAAGTCTGGGCATAACAGATGCTGGTAGACAAACTTGAGTGGCGGAGGTATGTCAATCTTAGCAAAGACATTTGAGTAGTTGATGCTACAGTGAGGCGTGGCTAGACCATATAAATAAAGTTTTCCACCTTCAGAGTTATCTTTTGATTCATCTCTTATCATTGTTCTGGAATCCATGACAGAACCTTCAATCTTTCCCATCATTATAGCTTGTTCAACTCTTTTAGCAATCCTCACAATCTCATGCCAATCTTTTATGCATGTTGTGGTTGTTTGAAGATTGGTGGAAACCTTTCAATGTTGTTTGGGTATCCTGGTAGCGCGCAGCACCGCCATTGTCGACGTGTGGAATCACATATTGTCTCTGCTAGGGGGAGAATGATGAGCATGAATCTCCTCTATTTCCTCTTCGATTCCTCCCGAACGGTGCAGCAAACAAGTACCAATAGAGGGAGTTCAACTCTGTTGAAGTTTCATTCTTCTTCATGTTTTTCAGTCTAGGCATGTCTCTTCTCTCTACTTCTGTGTTTTAATGCTGACACTGGTAGGAGAAAAATCATAAATGATCTGAAACTACTGTATTCCTTCTTGGATTCTCCACTGGCAGATCCACAAACAAATCTCTGCAAAGAGAGCTTTGCTACATTGAAGTTTAATGCCAAATCATGTTTTTCAGATCAACATCATGTGTTACGGGACTGGAAAATGGAGTTCACAGCAGATGTGGCTGGAAAGAAGGCCTCTGCTCATCGCGTGAAAGGCTGACAGCTATTGGGTGCCATTGAAATATGTGGAGGCAGTGAATAATTAGCAGTGCAGCTGAACCAAAAAGGAGATTGTCTTTTGTTGATTACTGAAAGCATTGCTATTTATTGTTCATGACTTAGGAGAGGCAGTGCCACTTCAATGTTTTGCCACTACTAGTGGAGTGCTGATGAGAAAAGTCAATGATGTTTTCCTTGTGTGGGACATGGACTGACAGTGCTTCCACAGGAGGCTGTGCAGACATTCCCTTTTCACTATTGAAGTTCAGCACTTGTTCAAGCAGATCAAAGAGTCTAGCTACTTCACATTTGATGCTCTCAATTTCCTTTAGACCATGACCCTCTTATCGAACCCCATTCTTTATTTTCCAACTTTTCTCAGTCCAGTATAGTAGACCTCGAGTGAGGGAACCAACTTTTCATCCCGGTGCATGCATGACAAATGTATGAGCATGTAATCTATATGATGAACTCGCCCTTCGAGGGGTGACATATGGTCGTAACTTTTGTATGATGAAACAAGAATCATGATTTTTGCCCAAACTCTACAATGAAAATTTTCTGAGTGACGGCCATTGTGTCACCTACAAGTCTTGAGTTCAAGATGCTTCAAGAAGGGTTTGTCCTGATGCAAATAACGATAGCACATACAACCTAAGGACAGGTTCTATTCATTATGTGAACATGGGTAGGTTTTCTATCTGGTCTCAAAAGGGTCTCATATCTGCTTAGTGACGATCTTTGTAAAGACAGTATAGGGACGTTGCAAGAAATGGTTAAGGTACGTATACCCACCATTATCAAGCAGACACTCAGATATGAGTGGGGTGTTTCACGCATCTGAACCCTGACCAATAGTCATAGGGCAGATCGCTAATTCCCCACCTAACTTAGAAGCCTGTGTGTGCTTTCAAAAATGAAGACATGTGATGCATGAAACAATTCTAAAAATGCATGGATAAAATAAAAATAAAACAAGACAAAAATGCAAAAACTTAAACACATCAAATGCACAAAGCTTAGTCCAATATTGTCAGAAACAGTACCTTCCCAGCGGAGTCTCCATTCTGTCGCACGTCACCCGCGCGACGTCGGCTTGGCGATTCTTCATTTCGTTTGCTTGATTGGTTCTTGGGAGTCGCCACTTAGTGTTTAATTAGGGTTACTAGGAAACCCGGATGTACCGGTCTTGTCAGAGATTCACGGGTAAGGGACTGGTTGTGGTTAGGGAAGGTATTAGCATCCCTAACGCACCCTACCTGAGGTAAGTTGCTTCGTGACTTTGATGTGTTAAAGAAGTTTTAAAAAATTTGTCTTTTCATCGGATATTAGAAATACGACTTACGTGTAAGTTCATAATTCTTGACCGTGATCAAATCAAAATATTAAATTCTTCTTTATTCTTTGCAATTTTATCATAACTAAAAAAAAATCCATTAAACAAATATAAACACACATACACTTTCACTATATTTTTTCTTTTTTTTTTACATCCACAATACAAAATACAAATTCAAAACAACTAAACAAAAATTACATTAAAATAACAATAATAGCTCCAAAACAATCTGGAATTTACAAGGAACACCTTCTGCACCACCGAAACAGTGTCAGGCACGCTTTTGGAGCTGCAAGACAGTGGCGGCTTTGTGAGCCCACGAGCGACGGCGGCGCGTGAAAAATAGCGGAAGCAGGTGGATCTGGCTCAGCTTCTTCTCCTCTTCCTTTCCCTACCGGCGGTGACACTCACCGTCACCTGCAAAAGAAGAAAAACACACGCAGTCGATTTTATTTGGGTCTTTTCTCCTTTCTCAGATCTCTTTCACTTCTGTTCTCGCATTTTCTCGGTCCACTTGATTTCGGCTGGCGGCAGAACTGGCGGTTGTGGAAGGATTGTTGGAGGCCGGAGCTATGGGTGCAGCTGTGCGTGGGGGACGGCTCTGTGGTGTGCTGCTAGAGGCTGGCTTGTGGACGGCGCTAATGGCTGACGGTGTGGACGGTGCTGATGGCTCTGTGGGTGTGCTGCTGGATGGTCTTCACTCTTGTCGGTGGTAGCGGTGTTTGGCTTTTGCTGCCATTGTCCGACTGCAGAGGGAAAGGCCGGTCTGTGTGCAGCCGAGAGAGGGAAGGGAGAGCAAGAGGGGTGAAGATCTGTTTAGGGGGAAGGTCTTGGGCGGGCGTCTGTTGTGAGCGACTGGAGGAGGTAAATGGGGCGGCTTTACTGTAGGTTGAAGACGAGGTTGGCTGTGGAGGAGATGGGTTTGGCCAAGGAAAGGGGAGGCGACTCTGGTTTGCCTTGGCCGAGAGCAAGGGAGGAGCAGATGGTGGAACCGGCCGGGAGAGAGAGGAGAAAAAAATAAATCCCCAAGGGGGGGCGGCAGCTCTTCTCGGTAGAGATAGGTTTAGGTTTAGGGTTTTGTTTGTGTTGTCTCCTAAAAGTGTAAAATTGCCCTCCCCTCTTGTGTGTGTTGTGGAGACAAGTATTTATAGGTAAAAATATTGCTAAGTTTCCAACTTGGTCCCTCAACTCTTTTTTTTTTGTAGATTTGATTTTTCTTATTTTTTTGGATTTTCCTTATCAATATCGACTTGAATGAGGAAAATCGGTGATTTTAAAAATAACGTGTTACAAGTCAAATGCGTTCCCAAGATCTTTGAAAATTTAAATTCTTTTGAGATGATGATGAAAATGTTAAAAACAAAGCAAATATATTAAAAAACATGTTTTTTGGATTTTTGTTGTTTTTCATTATTTTTGGATTTTTCAAAAATTTTATCAAAACATGGGTCAAAAATTGGGTAACAACACCTTATATGAATGGAAAGTTAAGACATAGGCCTAAAACTTTCATGGGGAGTCCAAGATTTAAAAAGGTCATTTTCAAGTCCAAATTGTAGCAACAACGGAGAAGTCTGAATCTGTCCTGCAGCCCAGACACTATTTAATATTCTGCCCATATCTCGAGTTCTAGAAGTCCAAATGACCTCAACATTTTTTTCTGGAAAGCTGAGACAATTTCCTAGAACTTTCATGATTTAAGTCTGTTCAAATTATGACGTTATCAATGATGTTTTTGGTAGACAAGAAGATAAGGATTGTTACCAAGTCAAGATATGGCCACTCACTCAACAATTAGTCAACAAATCAATAGTTCCGAATTTTGGCCTATAAAAGGAGGCATTTGCCATGTATTTAGGCTTCTTGGTTTTCAGATCAAGATCATGCTCTTGCTCTCTCTTTATATTTTGTAATGCTTAAGTTTTGCTTATATTAATCTCTTGCTTATGCTTTTCATTTCCTTTCCTTGTTTATTTATGTTTCTCTCTTTCATTATGTTTAGCTAAGTTTATCATGTCAAGGTGAAAAGGTTACACTAATGGTGTAAGAATAAGTATAATATAAACTCAACATTGACTTTAATGTTTGATACTAACATGTTTTATATTTGTTATCTTGTTCACTTTTAATACTTTGCTTGTTAAATGGTTAATCTAGATTTATGTTGTATAACCCTTTGTACAACAAATACTTGGCACTTTCATAGTCCAACTGTATGGTGTAACCGACACCTGTGCTATGAAAGGAACTTGATTTGTTGTTAACATAAGTTATAATCATGAATGCTTGACAACATTTACAAGTATTAGCATTATTCGAATAAGATAACTAATGTAATCATGTTAACAATTTATAATCCGATTGGAACCTCCTTTGTATGTGGTTTCCAGTTGAGTAATAAAAAGAGTTTTATACTATACTTGTTTGAAATACCATTAGTGGATCCTCTAACCTTGACAATTATTTTATCCTTGTTTAATCCTTACATCAATATCACATCTTAAAGCTGCTCTCTTTAACTTCTTGTTGTTGTTGTTGTTGTTGTTGTTTATAATTTATATAGTTAACCTCCTTGTGGTTCGACCACGGTCTTGCCGGGTTATTTATTACTTCGATACTCCTGCACTTGGGAGAAGACATCAATCTTTTGGTCGTGTCAAGTTTTTGGCGCCTTTGCCGGGGAGGTAAATTCTTGTACAAATTATAGTATTTATTTTATTTTCTCTTTTCACTTTTCATTTTATCTAACTTTTGTTTCTTTTGTTTTGTTTTGTTTCTTTTTCTTTTCTTTTCTTCCTTTTATTCTCTTTCTACACATGCATGAGAGTTTGGTCACGTACATTAAGTGGTAGACTTTGTAGGGTATCCTCATCATTTTCAGAAAATACGGCCGAAGAAGATAATCAGTCGCTTCATAATGAGAATAATGAGAATAATCGTGTGAGAACACTTAGAGACCACATGAATCTCACAAGAACAAGTGCACCCTCATGCATAGTTTTTCCTCCTGATGCATCTCATTTTAATTTTAAGTCAGGCATTATTCAACTTTTACCTTCTTTTCATGGCTTAGATTTAGAAAATCCATACTTGCATTTAAGGGAATTTGAGGAGGTCTGTAACACCTATAATGACTCAAATTGTAGCATGAACACCATCAGGTTAAAGCTTTTTCCTTTTTCATTAAAAGATAAAGCTAAAATATGGTTACAAATTTTGAGACCTGGATCCATTCGTGCTTGGGATGAAATGTAACAACAATTTTTAAAGAAGTTTTTTTCCATCTCACAGAACAAACTCTTTCAAAAGACAAATCATAACTTTCACTCAAATACCAGGAGAAACATTTTACCAATGTTGGGATAGGTATCGAGACTTGTTTAATACTTGCCCTCATCATGGTTTTGAAACATGGAGATTGGTTTCATATTTTTATGAAGGGTTAACTCCTAGAGATAGGAAAATGGTTGAATTGATGTGCAATGGAACTTTTAAGGATAAAAACCCTAATGAAGCAATGGAGTACCTAGACTTGCTAGCTGAAAATGCTCAAAATTAGGACACTACAGGCACTTATGAGGCATCAAGTAAAACCCAACCTCATACATCTAGTGGAGGTATGTACAACCTTAAGGAAGATCATGACCTTAAGCCAAGTTTGCATCTTTAGCTAGAAAAATCGAAGCACTAAAATTGAAAAAAAGTGGTCAATTAAAATATGTTCAAGACATTGTGTCAAATTTGTGAAATTAATGAACATTCAACCAATGACTGTCCAACTTTGCCTTCTTTTAAGGAATGTCTCTATGAACAAGCCCATGCTTTAAACATTTTCCAAGGCACAATCATAACCCATACTCGCAAACATACAACCCTGGTTGGAGAAATCACCCAAATTTCAATTGGAAGAGTGATAACAATAATGCACAAACTTCACAGCCACCGTTTCAAGCACACCATAATTTCCAAAATTCTCATGGATATGCACCTCCTTATGCTCCACCTCCTAGAAGAAATCTTGAGGAAACATTGCATGCATTCATTGAAAAGCAAGAGACAATCAACACTCAACTTGCTCAAAGCATGACAGATTTTAAAGATACTCTTGCAAAATTGACATCTGCTCTCAGTTTTCAAGAGAAAGGTAAGTTTCCATATCAACCACAGCAAAATCCAAAGGGGCAATACAATGCAAATGCAAGTAGTTCTGGAAGCCAACACATGGATCAAGCCAAATCAGTCATCACTCTTCGCAGCGGTAAGGTTATTGAATAACCCATTCTTGAACCTTGTGAGAAAGATGATGAGTCAATCTCTGAGGGTAAGGAAGGGGTTGAATCTGAACATTGTAAAGAAAAGACTGATTCTTCGCCAGCACTTCCATTTCCTCATGCCATGACCAAACAAAGGAAAGTCAATCACAACTCTAAAATCTTTGAAACTTTCAAGCAGGTAAGGATCAATATACCTTTGTTGGATGCTATTAAACAAGTACCTTCTTATGCTAAATTTTTGAAAGATTTATGCAATGTGAAGAGAAAACTGAATGTGAAAAAGAAAGCCTTTTTAGCCGAACAAGTAAATGTCATTCTTCAGAACAATAATGCTTTAAAATATAAAGAACATGGTTGTCCTACAATTTCTTGCTTTATTGGAGAACATAAAATTGAAAGAGCCTTACTTGATCTTGGAGCTAGTGTGAATTTACTTCCATATTCGGTTTTTTAAAGTCTCAATCTAGGTGAGTTAAAAACCAACTTCTGTAACTCTTTTACTTGTCGATAGATCTGTAAAAGTGCCTAGAGGAATAGTTGAAGATGTGTTAGTACAAGTTGATAAATTCATTTATCTTGAGGATTTTATTGTCTTGGACACACAACCTGTTGAAACATGTAATTCATTTCCTGTTATTTTAGGATGTCCGTTTCTTGCAACTTCTAATGCATTGATTAATTGTAGGAATGGACTGATGAAGCTATCTTTTGGAAACATGACATTGGAGATGAATATTTTCAACATTTGCAAGCAACCTGGAGATGATAATGATTTACAAGAAGTAGATTTTATTGAAGAATTAGTTTATGATCAACTTGAATCTACTTTGAGGAAAATTGAGTTGGATGAATCTGAAGATTTGCAAATGATTTATTCCCAGGAAGAAATCACGGATGAAAAAGGCACCGAAAATGTTGATGCGGATCTTTTGTCAAGAGTGACAACAGATTCGACATCCGACATCATACCAATCGATGATTACTTTCCTAACGAATCCTTACTTTCTCTTAGTTCAATGCCTTGGTTTGCTAAAAATATCAATTTTCTTGCTTCAAGATTTTTGCCAGCTCACTAGAGTACCGAAGACAAAAGAAAGTTTTTGAGCGACGTGCAAAACTTTTTATTGGGATGACCCTTACTTATTCAAATATTATCCTGATCAAATATTTCAAAGATGCATTCCTGACAATGAGGTAAGTAGTGTCATTAAACTTTGTCATTCTAAGGCATGTGAGAGTCATTTCTCGTAAAAAAAACGACTGCAAAAATCTTACAATGTGGATTTTATTGGCCCACCATGTTCAAAGACACACATGTGTTTTGCAAAGCTTGTGAAAATTGTCAAAAGTCAGGATTTATTTCAAACACATAAGGAATCTTTAGATAATCTTCTATTGACTTTTGAGAAATATCCTGGTGGAGATGTGCATTGTGCATTTCAGGATTTATGGCCACAATTCCATAAAGAACATGCTCAACATAGTCTTGGGAATCTGACTAAAAAGACCCTGTTTGCCAGTTTTTAAGAAAACTGGATGGGAAGCCTATCCCCGACCCATAGAGGGCGTTTAAGCTGTTTTTGGACGTAAAACCAAGGGAAGATGTGAGCCACAATCACAACTACCTCTATATACACATGCTTTTTCAAAATAAATAAATAATGAGAGAGAGAGTGTGTGAGACTCCAGCTGGCCTATATATACGTGGTATGATTGCATTTTCAATTTATCATCTATAAAATCTTCTCTTCCTTCCCTTCATTTCTACTCAACCCATACATTCAACAAATATAGAAGTGTGTAGAAATGGCAGGTTCCTCAAGTCATCATATAAGAAATATTTGTGTTTTCGGTGGATCCAGTCCTGGGAAAGAAAAAGAGTTTTTAGAATCAGCAAATCATCTTAGTCAAGTACTAGCTGAGAGAAAGATTCATTTAGTGTATGGAGGAGGCAGCCTTGGGTTAATGGGGGGTGTGTCAATAGCTGTATTTTTAGGAGGTAGTCAAGTTTTAGGGGTCGTCCCCAAAGCTTTAGCAAAAGAGGACATCATTGGAAAAACAATTGGAGAGGAACTACAGGTCTCCACAATGTCTGATCGATTGAATGCAATGTTTAACCATGCTGACGCCTTCATTGCCTTACCAGGTGGTTTGGGCACATTGGAAGAGATCTTTCATATTTCCTCTTGGGCCCAACTGCACATTCACCATAAACCTATAGGTCTGTTAAATGTTAATGGTTTTTATGATAATTTTTTGTCTTTTCTTGATCAAGCTTTGGAATAGGAATTTCTAACATCTTTAGCACGACAAATCATAATCTCTGCTGCTACTGCTGAACAATTGATTGACCAACTACAATCTTTCATCCCTGTAATTGATCCTTCCATGAGTCGTATAAATTGGTCAACTAAGGAAAGCCGTAAAAAGCTTCGATTGGATTTGAGCCTTCATTTGTGAATCCTTGTGTCTTTTGGTTTTATTAATAGCATATTATTTTGTTTTGTTATTTCTTATATTTGTTTAAGTGTGTTTCAGGTTTGTCAGTGTTCGTTGTTTCAGGTGATGTCTTCTATACTCTATCTTTCTACCTTATGACATTGAGGACAATGTCTCGTTCTGGTTGGGGGGAGAGGGTAGTAGTTGACATTAAAAAAAAAACCTAACTTACTAACTGTTTTTGCTATTATTAAAACCATTTGACAAACTGTTATTAGGATGGCAGAGTAAGGAGGAATTTTATTGACTCTTGAGACGCATCTTAGTAAATAGTCTTATCAAGACTAATCAGAATACTTCTTGAAATATTTAGGTTTACAAACTCTCGCATTGTTATCACTTGATTCTGCTCATATACTCATTTAACAAGTATTCTTAAACCTTTATTTTCACACACACACTCTAACATATGATTGTGGGTTGCACATTGGATTATTACATTATTTATGTTCTTTTGTTAAAGGTAACAACTAAGGGAAATGGATAGCATATAATTTGCAAAAAAAAAAAAAACAACAAATTGATAATATTGATGATAATAAAAACGTAGATAAGTTTAGTTTCGTAGCCTCCCTAACCTAAGCAATTAAGTCCGAAGGGGTGTTTTAACACCTAATATATACCCTAAAGTCGACTGACTTGAGAGTTATTAGCCCAAAGCTTGTTACATGGGTTAAGGAGAAAAGTTTAAGGGAATCAAACATTGCACTATCTACGTATCAGTATCTGCAACCCGAGTTACTAGGCTCGTAGGGGTGTCTCAACACCTAATGCCCTAAGACCAGCTGGTCTGGGAGTCATTAGCCGAAAGCTCGTTACATGGGTTAAAGATGCATTGTGTTTTAAGTTATATGTATATATATTAAAAAAAAGAAAAAAAATAAGAAAAAGATAATAATTCCATCTCAAGGAAGTTAACCTTAAACATTAGAACAAAAATTTTTTTTCTTCCAAGAAAAGCCCCATCATCTATGTTTTCATACATTGAGCACATAAAAAGGAAGGTTTATTAATATTTTGTTTAAGAGGTATTGAGCGATATATAAATTTAATGAGAGTTTGTTTATCTGGATAGATTAATGGAAGTTGAATGATGAATGCCTTGCTTTGTGGAATTTGCAAATTGTTTTTCTATTTTAACGCTTTGATTATTAGGGACTAGTAATAAGCTGGTTGAGGGGTGTGATTAGTACTTAAAAGTGATTTTTATCAAGGTTTTATATCATCATTTTGCACTTGAAGTATTAATAACTCCTTAACCAAAGCATGTTTTATAATAACAAGTCTGATACCATAAGATACCTTTAATTTATGGTAAATATTTATCTTAAATGCAGGCCTATTACATAAATGAAAGGATTGATCGATTAGTTTAAGTACGGAAATTGAAAGGGCAAAGAGAGGGCCAAACTTAGAAAAGAGATTCTGATTCAGTCTAAACTGGAACACTGTTTGGTCATTGGGTCATATCTGGAGCTGTAGATCTTGGATTTAGGTCTGCCTTATATGGATCGAAAGCTAAGACATAGGCCTAAAACTTTCATGGGGAGTCCAAGATTTAAAAAGGCCATTTTCAAGTCCAAATTGTAGCAACAACGGAGAAGTCCGAATCTGTCTTGCAGCCCAAACACTATTCAATGTTCAGCCCTATCTCGAGTTCTATAAGTCCAAATGACCTCAACATTTTTTTCCTGAAAAGTTGAGACAATTTCCTAGAACTTTCATGATTTAAGTATGTTCAAATTATGACGTTATCAATGATGTTTTTGGCAGACAAGAAGATAAGGATTGTTACCAAGTCAAGATATGGTCACCCACTCAACAATTAGTCAACAAATCAATAATTCTGAATTTTGGCTTATAAAAGGAGGCATTTGCCATGTATTTAAGCATCTTGGTTTTCAGATCAAGATCATGCTCTTCCTCTCTATTTATATTTTGTAATGCTTAAGTTTTGCTTATATTAATCTCTTGCTTATGCTTTTAATTTCCCTTCCTTGTTTATTTATGTTTCTCTTCTTCATTATGTTTAGCTAAGTTTATTATGTCAAGGTGAAAAGGTTACACTAATGGTGTAAGAATAAGTATAGTATAAACTCAACATGGACTTTAATATTTAATACTAACATGTTTTATATTTGTTATCTTGTTCACTTTTAATACTTTGCTTGTTAAATGGTTAATCTAGATTTATGTTGTATAACCCTTGGTACAACAAATACTTGGCACTTTCATAGCCCAAACCGTATTGTATAACCGACACCTGTGCTATGAAAGGAACTTGATTTGTTGTTAACATAAGTTATAATCATGAATGCCTGACAACATTTACAATTAGCATTATTCGAATGAGATAACTAATGTAATCATGTTAACAATTTATAATCCGATTGGAACCTCCTTTGTATGTGGTTTCCAATTGAGTAATAAAAAGAGTTTATACTATACTTGTTTGAAATACCATTAGTGGATCCTCTAACCTTGATAATTATTTTATCCTTGTTTAATCCTTATATCAATATCACATCTCAAAGCTCTCTTCAACTCCTTTTCTGTTATTATCTATTTCTTTATTTGTAGTTTATACAGTTAACCTCCCTGTGGTTCGACCCCGGTCTTGCCGGGTTATTTATTACTTCGACACTCCTGCACTTGGGAGAAGACATCAATCTTTTGGTCATGTCAGAGCCAACTCGAGCCAGCATAATAGACATGTAATTTGGGCATTAACAGGCAAGCCAGTCTACGTTAACCCACTAAATTCACATTTTATGTAATGAAGTCGAGATAATCCGATAGAAATTTTTTTTGAAGAAAACTATGAAGCTAATTTAAAAAACAAAACAATATCGAACAATAATATCAGAAAAGAAAACAAGCAAAAAAAATAAAATGTCAACCCTTGTTAACTTTTCAAACTCATGACCAAGGTCAATACATGACAAATTGGAATTGAAGGATTAAATTGAAAAGAAATAAAACTTTTACAAAAGGGCCGAAGATAAAAATTATAAATCAAAAGACAAAGAATTGAAGCCGAAAAAGCTTAAACAAAGATAACAAACTTAAAATCAGAGGGAGAGGAAAGAGAGAAAATAAGAAAAAAAAAAGAAAGGTCCACCGGTGAAAAACCACCTAACTACCACCGACATGCACCACGTCATAAGGAAGAGGACATGGTGGCACATCTAACAATACGACACAAGGGCAGGTTCTACCATGGGGAGGCACCATGCTTACTGGCACATTTAACGCATACACCAACAACTTTTTAAATTTTAATATTATTTAATTTTTATTAAAAGACCATAGTGTCTCAAATAAAACAACAAATCACAAAAAATAAACCAATATAAAAAATACAAAAAAACCCTTAACTGAAGGCTTTTTTCTTTTACTTCAAGGGCATTTAAGTAAGCTTACTGTATATTCATAAATCAAATAGCCATAATGCCCTCAACAAAATAGTAAATAACAAAAAAAACCAAACTTGGAAAGACAAAAAGAACCCTTTT
Source organism: Populus trichocarpa (assembly GCF_000002775.5). Taxonomy (NCBI): domain Eukaryota; kingdom Viridiplantae; phylum Streptophyta; class Magnoliopsida; order Malpighiales; family Salicaceae; genus Populus; species Populus trichocarpa. The sequence continues at coordinate 12,503,614 of NC_037288.2, forward strand.
TTTTACTCTAAGATCATTTAAGTAATTCTACTTTGTATTCAGAAACATTTTAGTACTTTCACTATTTAAAAAATAAAAAATACCACCTCTTACCCCTGTAAGCTAGAATAATTATTATTTGATCTTGACGCAAAACCGTAATTATACTATTACAACCACAATGCCACTGACGTGCACCCTTACGTTTTAGTTTATTTTCTCTTACTTTTACGGTGCATGCAATATCCTCCATGTCTCTAAACTCTAATATGAAAGAGGCCACAGGTCTGAATGTATAGTTTAGAGTGCCTGTCTCTATTTTATTGTCAATTACTATCAATTATCACAACTTTACATGTCTCTTTTAAATCTTCGTACTAATTATATCTGCACAGATGCAATATCTAAATAAGCTATTAAAACTCCCGGGTTAATTAATTAGTTAGATATTTATTTCTCATTAATTAACTTCATTTGAAGAGCTAGCAAGTCTGCCATAAATATTGAAGTATTACCACTTTAATTGGTTACAATTATGTAAGCTGCATGCTGGTTGACTTTCCCCGCCCCTTCTTGGCAAGTTGGCATGCACAGGTTCAAAATCACAAGAAAGATATAGTCCTGCTTTCATTCTTCATCGCAACCAATAAATAAAAGCTCGTGCCCTCTGGTATTACTGAGGTGCACGTCTTTTCACTGATATTTCTTCTTTTTTTTAAAAAAAAAAGAACGTACAAAATCTGAGAACCCAAAAGGCTCAACAGTACTGTAAATTATATATGCACTCCAAAATCTAATTTTATTTACGAACTCAAACTCAAACTTGCACTTGCACACAGACAAATTGATGTTGGAGTATGTTAGGGTTATATTATACGCCATAGACTATCAAGCTAGTTTACATGAATATTTAAACTCTAAGATAACATCCCTAGCTAGCAGATCAGAATTAAGGTACAGATATGTAAGTATAACCATGCATGATTCTTTGACATTTTCTATTATTTTCTTATCTCATAGTTAATTTTTCCTTTTTAGAAATAATGGAAATAAATAGTTTTCTTGACCGATGAATTATGACATAGTAATAAATTGTCTACTGGTCTAGCTGTAAAAGGTTGAGAACGTCTCACTGATCCTATGGCCACTGTGAAATTGTATTTCTTAAAGGCCTAGAGCAAAATCAAAAGCCAAAGATTCCCCAAGTACATAAACAAGGAATCCCTTCCAGAAACATTTACTAGCATATTAATCTAAACAGAAGAGTCCCAAAAGAACCAACAACAATGAAGAGCACTCTGTCTAGAAGAGATTATTTTCATCTGGTGTGACTTCACTAAGGTACTCTTTCCCTTGCATAGCTCCTTCATCAAATAGCCACCTCTCAATCACTGACAATGGCACTTGAGCACTGGAATTTGGTTTGCTTTCGTCTTGGAGAAGGCCAGTATCAGGTGACGTTGACTGGGAGAAATCTATATTTGAAGAGTCAAAACCAAAGAGTGATTCAAATGCCTCTGATAATTCAGTGTCATTTTCGTCTGCTCTATTTAGAGTCTCTTCACTAGAAAATGAATCAGCTACAGCCATATTGTTGAAGGAATTCTGAGTAGTTGTTGAATTTGTTAGGGACTGGTTAGGCCCGCTTCTCATCCAACCTTTGAGCAACTTAGCTATGTTTTCAGTGCTTGATGCATAGAGTGATGCTGGAGCTGGTTTTTCATACCCACAGGACGGTTTCAACTCAGTTAATAAGCTGTTTGGTTTCTCAGGAGACAAGGCCTCGCTTAGAGCTTGCCTAGCCATGTGGATATCAGTTTGAAGCCTCCTCTCCCATTGGCCTCTAGAAATTTGCCTAAACTGACCTTCTTGCCCTGCTTGAAGCTTTTTCAACTTCTTCAAATGTGTATTCCAATAGTTTTTAATGTCGTTATCTGTTCTCTGAGGGAGGTATGAAGCTATGGCAGCCCATCTGCAAAATAATCAATGCCCCGCATTAATTACTCTTCAGAAACCAATTCAAGCCACCCAAAAGTGTACAGTAAAACTAAGGCTATCTTTTTGTCAGATTATGATCATTTAAATAATCACGATATGTGAACTTCTGTTGGCATTAGAGAAAAGAATTGACCAAAATTACATTGGCTTGCATTTACCTGTTGCCTAGAAGGGCTTGGAGGTGGATTATCATCTTCTCCTCGTTATGGGTAAAATTACCACGTTTGATCCCTGGCCTGAGGTAATTAGTCCATCTCAGCCTGCAACTCTTACTGCATCTAAGCAAACCTGAAAACCCCATAGTGAAGAAGGCAACAAATTAGGTCAGAAAAAACACCACATAACAAAACAAAATCATGAATATATTTTTTCAATTGCATTTCCCTAATAGTAATTAACCAAGAAAACTTAACACCACCTAGCTAGCTCCAAAATGTAAAAATTAAAACTAGACAACAATAATTATTACAGGAACTGATATAATTAATTCACCTGTATTAGTAGGCACGGCTCTCCAATTTCCAGGACCATGTTCTTGAATATATGATACCAAAATGATATCTTCTTCAGGAGTCCATGGTCCTTTCATCACTCCTATCTTATCACAGCAAGGTGGTCTGCCCATGATCACTTTGTTTCTTCCTTTCTCACAAGCCTGCCTCCAAGATTTCTTTCTCTCGAGTAAGAACACTACCCTTGCTTTAATTCTTCTCTTCTCTTGAAATTGCTTTATCTTTTCTAAAGATAGAACAAGCATGTAAGGCCAAGATAGCTAGCTTGGTCTCAATATATAGGAAAAAGACCCTCATGAGAGAGAGGAGCTGACCTAAAAGAGGCACAAACATACACAAAAGAGTCAAAAGATGACAGCAAGTGCATTTACTCATAGGGCAAGCCAAAGTCAGCTATGCCAATACCTCTTCTGCCTCACAAAACCGCGTGGCATTCAATGTGGGTTTGAACTGTTAAAGCTAGAGCACCAAAAAAATATCCTAATATTATCTGCTTTTTATAATTCGTTGGTGAGAAAAAAATGGAAAAATCAATTAAATAAGAAAATCAGAAAAAAATATTGAAAAAACCAAAACATGAAAAAAAACTAATTGAACCGACTAGAATATTAAAAAAAACCGACCGGTTTGGTTTGGTTCGGTTTCGGTTTCATAAGCCTGAAACTGAAAAATCAAATCAAATTGAATTATTAAAAACCCGAACTAAAAAAACCGAGCCAAACTGAAATTAAATTTATTAGAAATTATAAAAAAAATATAATTTTTAATTTTTAATATAAAATAATCGAATCAAATTAAAACCAAACCAAAACTAAACCAAACCGTAATCAATTGGATTTGAGTTTTTGTTCTAAAATAACTTGGATTCTATAATGGAAATAGTGTAAATGTTAAAGGAGTTCTGATCTTTAACCTGCTCTGGCAAAAGAAAATAAAACCATTTTGGCGACTATTACTGGTGTCGGAACCATTTTTATTTTGAAAAAGACAATTATATTTTGTCTTTTCTTTTTTGCTTCCTGATTTATTTTGGAGCTCTTCTTCTTCTCTCTCTCTTTTTTTTCTTGTACTAATACGTAGAAATTTGGCGGATGAGTTAAATTAAACGAAGAAATCATTGTTTATTTCTTAGATAAAAAAGAATTTAACTATTTACAATAAATGTGAATTGAAGTTTCCTGTTAGGTCTCTCTTTTTTCAAGAGCTCAAAATGAGGATTTTTTTTCTCTCCCATCACACATGAAACCAATCTCAACACCACCGTAAATTAATGAAGTAACGATTCAAAACTAGAAGACAACAAAAACAATTATTTCCAACTTATAAGAGATAATCATTGAAACTAGGCGCACCATACCCTTATCACCATACTTATACAATTCAGACTAGATTTACGATCTCTAAAAAAATACAAATAAAACAAAATCACGAATAAAAATATAAATCCAAGTTATTAAAGAAATGAAAAGAAATTGAGATAAAGAAAGAAACAAGAAGATATATACACACACACACAGAGAACATGATTATGAAGAGAAATCACCGGATACGTTCTAAGGTTTTTTTCCCTCCTTTTCTTTAGATTCATCTGAAGCTTTTCTAAAATGTGAGACAGAGATGCAGAAATTTTAGTAATTAGTATTATTGATACTGACAAAACAAAAATAAATCTTCCGAATTAAGACTAGAAAACTTGCAAGATATACATTACCTTCTTGCACATGTCGCTAGAGATAGGTTTTCACTTGTATCATGAGCTTGCCTTAGTAATATAGTGCTCCACTAGTTGACGCCCTGCGCATATGCTGCTGGCTTCAGATTATTATTATTTTTTTAATTTTTTAAGGTAACAAAATATTTATATCAAAATGAGTTATTTAATATTGTTATTAAACTTGATATAACAATAATTTTGTATTTTTTAATTAGATTCTTTACTTAAATCAAGTTTAATAGCAAACTACATACTACATGAGAGTTGGCTCAACATAACCTAGTCGACTTAGTTGATCCAAAGACAACTCGGCTGACCAGTAAAAACAGTTTGAGTTTGAGGATGAAATTAAGAAAAAAAGATGAGATTAATAAAAAAACTTTGGTGATTCAACTTCTTGCTTAACCTGAGTTTAAAATTAAATCGTATGAGAGTTTTATTATTATTTCCGATAAATAGAGGTTGTAACAAAACTTGGATTATAAAATTAGAGTAATATTCGCTCTTTTTTTAAATCTTATCTCATCCTTTTTAGAATTTGATTATAAAACTTTTCAAAAGAAAAATCAAGTTTGAGCCAATGATCAATTGCTACTTGTTTTGAGAATAATTTATTATTATAATGGATATTTTAAGGTTTGACCTGATTGATAAAAGTAACTTCAAAACGGCAATATTAAATCTTGGGCTCTTCATAAATGTTTTAAGTCTATATCTTAGCTTTCCATCAAGATACACGACACCTAAATCCACGGTCTACAACTCTAGGTATGACACCCTCCAACCAACTTATTACTGGTCTCTAGTAATTAAAGCAACAAAATAGAAAAACAATTTATAGAATCCAAAAGTAAGGCATTCATCATTTTACTTCCACTAATTTATTTAAATAAACAAACTCTAATTAGATTTATATGGTTGTTACATACCTCTTAATTAATATATTAATAAATTTTCTTTTTGTGCTCAATATAGAAACACATAGTTATGGAGCTTTGCTTGGAAAAAAATAAAATTTGATGACCAAAAAATTTGATGTCTTCTCCCAAGTGTAGGAGTGTTGAAGTAATAAATAACTCGGCAAGACCGGGGTTGAACCACAGGGAGTTTAACTGTATAAACTACAAATAAAGAAACAGATAATAACTGAACAGTGTCTGGGCTGCAGGACATATTTTGACTTCTCTGTTGTTGCAAAGATTTGGACTTCCAAACAACGGAATTGAGTCTTGCACTCCTCATAAATGTTTTAGGCCTATGTCTTAGCTTTCTAGCCATATAAACCAAATTAAAATCCAAGATCTAAAACTCCAGATATGACCCTATGACTGAATAGTGTTCCAGTTTTGACTGAACCAGCATATCTTTTCTAAGCTGAACCCTCTCTTTGTCTTCTCAATTTTAGTAGTTCAACTCATCAATCAATCATTTGATTTATGTGATAGGCATGCATTTAAGATGAACATTTACTCATCAAAGAGTTGATGTTTTCTCCCAAATGTAGGAGTGTCGAAGTAATAAATAACCCGGCAAGACCGGGGTCGAACCACAGGGAGGTTAACTGTATAAACTACAAATAAAGAAATAGATAATAATAGAAAAGGAGTTGAAGAGAGCTTTGAGATGTGATATTGATATAAGGATTAAACAAGGATAAAATAATTGTCAAGGTTAGAGGATCCACTAATGGTATTTCAAACAAGTATAGTATAAACTATTTTTATTACTCAACTGGAAACCACATACAAAGGAGGTTCCAATCGGATTATAAATTGTTAACATGATTACATTAGTTATCTCATTCGAATAATGTTAATACTTGTAAATGTTGTCAGGCATTCATGATTATAACTTATGTTAACAACAAATCAAGTTCCTTTCATAGCACAGGTGTCGGTTATACCATACGGTTTGGGCTATGAAAGTGCCAAGTATTTATTGTACCAAGAGTTATACAACATAAATCTAGATTAACCATTTAACAAGCAAAGTATTAAGAGTGAATAAGATAACAAATACAAAACATGTTAGTATCAAACATTAAAGTCCATGTTGAGTTTATAATATACTTATTCTTACACCATTAGTGTAACCTTTTCACCTCGACATAATAAACTTAGCTAAACATAATGAAAGAGAGCAACATAAATAAACTAGATAAGAACATAAATAAGATATAAGTTAACTAAGTAAAGGAAAGGAAATGAAAAGCATAAACAAGAGATTAATATAATCAAAACTTAAGCATTACAAAAATATAAAGAGAGAGCAAGAACATGATCTTGATCTGAAAACCAAAATGCCTAAATGCATGGCAAATGCCTCCTGTTATAGGCTAAAATTTGGAACTATTGATTTGATGACTAATTGTTGAGTGGGTGGCCACATCTTGACTTGGTGACAATCCTTATCTTCTTGTCTGAACAAAACATCATTGATAACGTCAGAATTTGAACAGACTTAAATCATGAAAGTTCTAGGAAATTGTCTCATCTTTCCAACAAAAAAAGAATCAGTGCATTTGGACTTCTAGAACTCGAGATATGGGCTGAACACTGAACAGTGTCTGGGCTGCAGGACATATTCTGACTTCTCTGTTATTGCCAAGATTTGGACTTCCAGACAGGAGAATTGAGTCTTGGACTCCTTGTAACATCCCCATATCCAAGATAAAGCAACGATCTCATGTTAACCGATAAACAGAAACAGAGTGACTATATATATATATATATATATAAGCTACAGGATAAGCTTAGAGAAATGTTCATTTGCTGAGATACTAGATGCTTACCGAAAGAGGGGAATTGCACGTAAGAAAAGGGAGAATCTTCATGGACTGGCTTCCACCAATCGAAGTTTCGCGCATTTCAGATGGTGGTAAAGTGAGACCGCATAAAGAGCTTTTCCTCATTCAGTCAGATTTTTCAGTAAGATATGGTTTGACCCTTTTTCTTTTTGTTTGAATCTTCATATAGACTACGTTCCTCATACTCCTCCCTTCATTCATTGAGTTGCAGGAATCCATACCATAGGAGGCCCGCCCGTTATGCATTGCATGAAAGAACCTTTCTTTGTATGACTTCTCTTTTGCCTCAGGTCGAATGAAAGAGATCAATCAAAAAAATAGGCCATGAATGAAGAAGTAGTGGGCCTTTCACCCTCTTTCTTTCGTCTGACTCGGGGAGCTGATCTGATAAATGCACTTCAAAGGGAGGGAAGCTAGGTTTCCCATGTTGGTATATATATATTCATGGTATTTGTATTAAGGTTTACCGAAATTTCGATGGAGTCTCCCCTATACCGGAAGGTCCCAAGTTATCGATATACGACCTGTTTACACTTTTAATATACCACATCTCCTAACTCAATTTAACCACATCATCCTGGGTCTTAATCCCACAAACATCATCATTCATATCAACCACAATGTTTATGATATACATTGTACAACAATTATCATTATGGATGGATAAAGATATAAACATGCATACATGGAATATAGTTATACAAACTACAAAATTAAATTCATCTATTCAAGTTTAAACATCAATTATACAAATTGAGTTAAATAAAAGTTGTAATATTACCAAATACAAGGGTATACTCCCTAGAACCTAAATTACAAAAAGTGAACCTAAGCTAGAATCTACTCCTGTCGTGCATGCGATGATCCTGAAAACAAAATACATATTATTGACATATGAATATCACAACAATATAGCAATACAAATATCCAACAATTTAAAAAGGCAAACATGCATTCATATTTTATTCACTTCTTCCTTTTGGTTTTCATTGGGGACTTTTTCTCCTTCAACTACTAAAAGCCACTTTCTCTTCCATCCTCCATTCAAGATCTCATAAAACCACCCATGATTATTTTCGCTTAACACATTACCGATACCAATTTCACTGTTATCATCATCACCTGTAGGAGTCGATGCAAGGTGATCCCCTTACCCGGGATCCTAACATACACTAAATGTATGCTAGCCAATACATGGTGATCCCCTTACCCGGGATCCTAACATACACTAAATGTATGCTAGCCAATACATGATTGATCCCCTTATCCGGGATCCTAACATACACCAACTGTATGATAGTCAATATATCTTGATCCCCTTACCCGGGATCCTAACATATACTAAATGTATGTTAGTCCAAACATGGCGATCCCCTTATCCGGGATCCTAACATACACTAAATGTATGCTAGTTCATGCCCCAAATCACACTTCTCATATTTCTTTGTCAACGATAATTTCATCACTTGGCAATTCACACAACAACCGTTCACCTTGAATACACATACATTCAGAATACTATACAAAATATCTGCATCATTGCGCAAACTCTTCCTCCTTTCTTCTAATATCCATCGTTCGGTAATTCACATCTCACATCAATAACATATAAAATTATAGAATTTAACTAGAAAGTATAGGTGCGGATCACCTACCTGCAATAGAAGCTTTACTCGTGCTCCCATGTTGCTGTTGTTGCACCACGTCTGTGGTCCCTCCTGCAAATCACAGGTTTCTCTCATAAATTTTCCTCACTCAAGGATAAGTTTTATAATAACCATATCAACAACCAATAAGACTTTCTTTCAGTCATTTCTTAATATTTTATGTTTTTCTCATTTCACCCATTAATATTGTCGTTCTTTGATCAACACCAGTTATCATTCCTTTCTTTATATTTGGACTATTACTGTCTCGTTTTTGAACTGTTACTGGCTGACCTCTCCCAAGATTTTTAACTATATGTGGAGTTATAGAACTCCGATTCAAGGGAGATTAGTCTCATTGGAAAGCTAAGACATGAGGCTACAAGTTATATGACTAAGAAGAACCCAATTCAGCCTCTAAGATAGTCAAAATTGCTAATCAACAAACACTTGGACTGTTACTGTCCACCAGTTACTATCTCGTTTTTGAACTGTTACTGTCTGACCTCTCTTCAGATTTTTAACTATACCTGGAGTTATAGAACTCCGATTTAAGTGAGATTAGTCTTGTTACAAAGCTAAGACATGAGGCTACAAGTTCAATGTATAAAGGAGAAACCAGTTCTGCCTCTAAGATAGTCAAAATTGCACATCAACAACCATTTGGACTGTTACTGTCCAACTGTTACTGTCTCGTTTTTGAACTATTACTGGCTGACCTCTCCTCAGATTTTTAACTCTATCTAGAGTTATAGAACTCCGATTCAGGGGAGATTATTCTCGTTGGAAAGCTAAGACATGAGGCTACAAGTTATATGATTAAGAAGAACCTAGTTCTGCATCTATACTATTGAAAATTGCTCATCAACAAACACTTGGACTGTTACTATCTCGTTTTGAACTGTTACTGTCTAACCTCTCCTTAGGATTTTTTACTATATCTGGAGTTATAGAACTCCGATTCAAGCGAGATTAGTCTCATTGGAAAGCTAAGACATGAGGCTACAAGTTCTATGCATAAAGGAGAACCCAGTTCTGCCTCTAAGATAGTCAAAATTGCTCATCAACAACCACTTGGACTGTTATTGTCCAACTGTTAGTGTCTCGTTTTTGAACTGTTACTGGCTGACCTCTCCTCAAATTTTTAACTATATCTGGAGTTATAGAACTCCGATTCAAGGGAGATTACTCTCGTTGGAAAGCTAAGACATGAGGCTACAAGTTCAATGCATAAAGGAGAAACCAATTCTGCCTCTAAGATAGTCAAAATTGCACATCAACAACCATTTGGACTGTTACTGTCCAACTGTTACTGTCTTGTTTTTTAACTATTACTGGCTGACCTCTCATCAGATTTTTAACTATATCTGGATTTATGGAACTGTGATTCAAGCGAGACTAATTTCGTTGGAAAGCTAAGACATGAGGCTACAAGTTATATGATTAACAAGAACCCAGTTCTGCCTCTAGGATAGTCAAAATAGCTCATCAACAAACACTCGAACTGTTACTGTCCACCTGTTACTGTCTCGTTTTTGAACTGTTACTGTCTGACCTCTCTTCATATTTTTAACTATATCTGGAGTTATAGAACTCCGATTCAAGTGAGATTAGTGTTGTTAGAAAGCTAAGACATGAGGCTACAAGTTATATGTAAGAAGAACCCAGTTCTGCCTCTAAGATAGTCAAAATCGCTCATCAACAAACACTGGGACTGTTGTTGTCCACGTGTTACTGTCTTGTTTTTGAACTGTTACTGTATGACCTCTACTCAGATTTTTAACTATATCTGGATTTATGGAACTGTGATTCAAGCGAGACTAGTTTCGTTGGAAAGCTAAGACATGAGGCTATAAGTTATATGATTAACAAGAACCCAGTTCTGCCTCTAGGATAGTCAAAATAGCTCATCAACAAACACTTGGACTGTTACTGTCCAACTGTTACTGTCTCGTTTTTGAATTGTTACTGCCTGACCTCTCCTCAGATTTTTAATCTATATATGGAGTTATAGAACTCCGATTCAAGGGAGATTACTCTTGTTGGAAAGCTAAGACATGAGGCTACAAGTTCAATGCATAAAGGAGAAACCAGTTCTGCCTCTAAGATAGTCAAAATTGCACATCAACAACCATTTGGACTGTTACTGTCCAACTGTTACTGTCTCGTTTTTGAACTATTACTGGCTGACCTCTCCTCAGATTTTTAACTCTATCTGGAGTAATAGAACTCTGATTCAAGGGAGATTAATCTCGTTGGAAAGCTAAGACAGGAGGCTACAAGTTCTATGATCAAGAAGAACCCAGTTCTGCCTCTAAGATAGTCAAAATTGCTCATCAACAAACACTTGGACTGTTACTGTCCAACTGTTACTATCTCGTTTTTGAACTGTTACTCTCCGACCTCTACTCAGAATTTTAACTATATCTGGAGTTATAGAATTGCGATTCAAGCACGATTAGTCTCGTTGGAAATCTAAGACGTTAGGCTACAAGTTCAATAGTTCAAGAAGAACCCAATTCTGCCTCTAAGATAGTCAAAATTGCTCATCAACAAACACATGGACTGTTACTGTCCAACTGTTACAGTCTCGTTTTTGAACTGTTACTGTCTGCCCTCTACTCAGAATTTTAACTATATCTGGAGTTATATAACAGCGATTCAAGCGCGATTAGTCTCATTGGAAAGATAAGACATGAGGCTACAAATTCAATACATCAAGAAGAACCCAATTCTGCCTCTAAGATAGTCAAAATTGCCCATCAACAAACACATGGATTGTTACTGTCCAACTGTTACTGTCTCGTTTTTGAACTGTTACTCTCCGACCTCTACTAAGAATTTTAACTATATCTGGGGGTATAGAACTCTGATTCAAGCGCGATTAGTCTCGTTGGAAATCTAAGACGTTAGGCTACAAGTTCAATAGTTCAAGATGAACCCAGTTCTGCATCTATGATAGTCAAAATTGCACATTAACAAACACTTGGACTGTTATTGTCCACCTGTTACTGTCTCGTTTTTGAACTGTTACTGTCTGACCTCTACTCAGAATTTTAAATATATCTGGAGTTATAGAACTGCGATTCAAGCGCGATTAGTCTCATTGGAAAGATAAGACATGAGGCTACAAATTCAATACATCAAGAAGAACCCAATTCTGCCTCTAAGATAGTCAAAATTGCTCATCAACAAACACATGGATTGTTACTGTCCAACTGTTACTGTCTCGTTTTTGAACTGTTACTGTCTGCCCTCTACTCAGAATTTTAACTATATCTAGAGTTATAGAACAACGATTCAAGCGCGATTAGTCTCGTTGGAAATCTAAGACGTTAGGCTACAAGTTCAATAGTTCAAGAAGAACCCAATTCTGCCTCTAAGATAGTCAAAATTGCTCATCAACAAACACATGGACTGTAACTGTCCAACTGTTACTGTCTTGTTTTTGAACTGTTACTGTCTGCCCTCTACTCAGAATTTTAACTATATCAGGAGTTATAGAACAGCGATTCAAGCACGATTAGTCTCGTTGGAAAGCTAAGACAGGAGGCTACAAGTTCTTTGATCAAGAAGAACCCAGTTCTGCCTCTAAGATAGTCAAAATTGCTCATCAACAAACACTTAGACTGTTACTGTCCAACTGTTACTGTCTCGTTTTTGAACTGTTACTCTCCGACCTCTACTCAGAATTTTAACTATATCTGGAGTTATAGAACTGCGATTCAAGCGCGATTAGTCTCGTTGGAAAGCTAAGACATGAGGCTACAAGTTCAATGCATCAAGAACAACCCAGTTTTGCCTCTAAGATAGTCAAAAGTGCTCATCAACAAACACATGGACTATTACTTTCCAACTGTTCCTGTCTCGTTTTTGAACTGTTACTCTCCGACCTCTACTCAGAATTTTAACTATATCTGGAGGTATAGAACTCCGATTCAAGCGCGATTAGTCTCGTTGGAAATCTAAGACGTTAGGCTACAAGTTCAATAGTTCAAGAAGAACCCAGTTCTGCATCTAAGATAGTCAAAATTGCTCATCAACAAACACTTGGACTGTTAGTGTCCAACTGTTACGGTCTCGTTTTTGAACTGTTACTGTCTGCCCTCTACTCAGAATTTTAACTATATCTGGAGGTATAGAACTCCGATTCAAGCGCGATTAGTCTCGTTGGAAATCTAAGACGTTAGGCTACAAGTTCAATAGTTCAAGAAGAACCCAATTATGCCTCTAAGATAGTCAAAATTGCTCATCAACAAACACATGGACTGTTACTGTCCAACTGTTACTGTCTCGTTTTTGAACTGTTACTGTCTGCCCTCTACTCAGAATTTTAACTATATCTGGAGTTATAGAACACCGATTCAAGCGCGATTAGTCTCGTTGGAAAGCTAAGACAGGAGGCTACAAGTTCTATGATCAAGAAGAACCCAGTTCTGCCTCTAAGATAGTCAAAATTGCTCATCAACAAACACTTAGACTGTTACTGTCCAACTGTTACTGTCTCGTTTTTGAACTGTTACTCTCCGACCTCTACTAAGAATTTTAACTATATCTGGAGGTATAGAACTCCGATTCAAGTGCGATTAGTCTCGTTGGAAATCTAAGACGTTAGGCTACAAGTTCAATAGTTCAAGATGAACCCAGTTCTGCATATAAGATAGTCAGAATTGCACATGAACAAACACTTGGACTGTTACTGTCCAACTGTTACTGTCTCGTTTTTGAACTGTTACTGTCCGACCTCTACTCAGAATTTTAACTATATCTAGGGGTATAGAACTCCGATTCAAGTGCGATTAGTCTCGTTGGAAATCTAAGACGTTAGGCTACAAGTTCAATAGTTCAAGATGAACCTAGTTCTGCATCTAAGATAGTGAGAATTGCACATTAACAAACACTTGGACTGTTACTAGCCAACTGTTACTGTCTCTTTTTTGAATTGTCTGATGTTTACTCAGAATTTTAACTATATCTGGAGTTATAGAACTGCGATTCAAGCGCGATTAGTCTTGTTGGAAAGATAAGACATGAGGCTACAAATTCAATACATTAAGAAGAACCCAATTCTGCCTCTAAGATAGTCAAAATTGCTCATCAACAAACACATGGACTGTTACTGTCTCGTTTTTGAACTGTTACGGTCCGACCTCTACTCAGAATTTTAACTATATCTGGAGTTATAGAACTGCGATTCAAGCGCGATTAGTCTCGTTGGAAAGATAAGACATGAGGCTACAAATTCAATACATCAAGAAGAACCCAATTCTGCCTCTAAGATAGTCAAAAATGCACATTAACAAACACTTAGACTGTTACTGTCCAACTGTTATTGTCTCGTTTTTGAACTGTTACTCTCCGACCTCTACTAAGAATTTTAACTATATCTGAGGGTATAGAACTCTGATTCAAGCGCGATTAGTCTCATTGGAAATCTAAGACGTTAGGCTACAAGTTCAATAGTTCAACATGAACCCAGTTCTGCATCTAAGATAGTCAAAATTGCACATGAACAAACACTTGGACTGTTATTGTCCACCTGTTACTGTCTCGTTTTTGAACTGTTACTGTCTGACCTCTACTCAGAATTTTAACTATATCTGGAGTTATAGAACTGCGATTCAAGCGCGATTAGTCTCGTTGGAAAGATAAGACATGAGGCTACAAATTCAATACATCAAGAAGAACCCAATTCTACCTCTAAGATAGTCAAAATTGCTCTTCAACAAACACATGGACTGTTACTGTCCAACTGTTACTGTCTCGTTTTTGAACTGTTACTGTCCGACCTCTACTCAGAATTTTAACTATATCTAGAGTTATAGAACAGCGATTCAAGCACGATTAGTCTCGTTGGAAAGCTAAGACATGAGGCTACAAGTTCAATGCATCAAGAACAACCCAGTTGTGCCTCTAAGATAGTCAAAAATGCTCATCAACAAACACATGGACTGTTACTGTCCAACTGTTACGGTCTCGTTTTTGAACTGTTACTGTCTGCCCTCTACTCAGAATTTTAACTATATGTGGAGTTATAGAACTGCGATTCAAGCGCGATTAGTCTCGTTGGAAAGCTAAGACAGGAGGCTACAAGTTCTTTGATCAAGAAGAACCCAGTTCTGCCTCTAAGATAGTCAAAATTGCTCATCAACAAACACATGGACTGTTACTGTCCAACTGTTACTGTCTGCCCTCTACTCAGAATTTTAACTATATCTGGAGTTATAAAACAGCGATTCAAGCGCAATTAGTCTCGTTGGAAAGTTAAGACAAGAGGCTACAAGTTCTATGATCTAGAAGAACCCAGTTCTGCCTGTAAGATAGTCAAAATTGCTCATCAACAAACACTTAGACTGTTACTGTCCAACTGTTACTGTCTCGTTTTTGAATTGTTACTGTCCAACCTCTACTAAGAATTTTAACTATATCAGGAGTTATAGAACATCGATTCAAGCACGATTAGTCTCGTTGGAAAGCTAAGACATGAGGCTACAAGTTCAATGCATCAAGAACAACCCAGTTTTGCCTCTAAGATAGTCAAAAGTTGTAACATCCCCATTTCTGGGATAAAACCACAATCTCATGTCAATAGAAAAACAGAGTAGTTAATTTTTTTTATATATATACATATTCATGGTCTTCGTATTAACATCTACCAGAATTTCGACAGAGTCCCCCCTATAACGGAAGGTCCCAAGTTACCGACATGTAACCTGTTTACACTTCTAACAGTTCGCATCTCATAACTTAATTCCCGACCCAATCATCCTGGGTTTCAATTCCACAATTATACTCACACCTATCAACCATAATATTTATGATATGCATTACATAACAAAAATATCATTATGGATGGATAATTTAAATAAATATAAATACATAGACATGAAATATGGTTATATAAACTACAACGTTAAATTCATCCAATCAAGTTTAAACATTTATTATACAAATTAAGTTATACAACCATTTTCATGTTTACAAAATACAAGGGTATACTCCCTAGGACCTAGACTTCAAAAAAGAAACATAAGCTAGGATTCTACTCCTGTCGTGCATGCGATGATCCTGAAACAAAATACATATTATTGCAAGGTGAAATATTTCCATAAATATAACAATATGAATATCTAATAATTTCAACAGGGTAACATGCATTCATATTTCATTTACTTCTCCCTTCTAGTTTTTTTATTTATTTAAAAATCTCTTCCTTATTCAAACTATTAATAACTGTTCCCTCTGCCACTATCAACCTTCATTCCAGACTTTATAAGATCAACGTGATTACTTTTGCTTATCACATTACCGATACCAATTTCACTGGTATTGTCATCACCACCCCATAGGAGTCGATATAAGGCGATCCCTTTACCCGGAATCCTAACATACACTAAATGTATGCTGGCCATTCCATGGTGATCCCCTTACCCGGGATCCTAACATACACTGAATGTATGTTAGCCAATACGTGGAGATCCCCTTACCCGGGATCCTAACATACACTAAATGTATGTTAGTCCATTCGTGACGATCCCATTACCCAGGATCCTAACATACACTAAATGTATGCTAGACAATACATGGTGATCCCCTTACCCGGGATCCTAACATACACTCAATGTATGCTAGACAATACATGGTGATCCCCTTACCCGGGATCCTAACATACACTCAATGTATGCTAGTTTATGCCTCAAATCACACTTCTAATATTTTCCTTTTTCAGTGATAATTTCATCACTTGGCAATTCACATAACAACTTTTCACCTTGAATACACATACATTCAGTAATTTCACATTTCACATCAAAATATATTAAATCATGGAATTTAACTAGGAAGCATAGGTGTGAAACACCTACCTGCAATAGAAGCTCTACTCGTACTCCCCTGCTGCTACTGTTGCACCACGTATGTGGTCCCTCCTGCAAAACACAGGTTTATCTCATAAATTTTCTTACTCAAGGATATGTTTTATAATAACCATATCAACAACCAATAAGTCTTTCTTTCAGTCATTTCTTAGTACTTTATGTTTTTCTCATCTCACTCATGATTACTGTCGTTTTTTGTCCAATCCTAGTTATCATTCCTTTCTTTATATTTGGACTTTCACTGTCCAACTGTTACTGCCTCGTTTTTGAACTGTTACTGTCTGACCTCTCCTCAGATTTTTAACTATATCTAGAGTTATAGAACTCTGATTCAAGTGAAATTTGTGGCGTTGGAAAGGTAAGACATGAGGCTACAAGTTCTATGTTTTGGGAAGAACCCAGTTCTGCCTCTAAGGTAGTCAAAATCGCTCATTAACAAACGCTTGGACTGTGCTGTCCAACTGTTACTGTCCATTTTCGAACTGTTACTGTCTGACCTCTCCTCAGATGTTTAACTATATCTGGAGTTATAGAACTCCGATTCAAGCGAAATTTGTGGCGTTGGAAAGGTAAGACATGAGGCTACAAGTTCTATGTTTTGGGAAGAACCCAGTTCTGCCTCTAAGGTAGTCAAAATCGCTCATTAACAAACGCTTGGACTGTGCTGTCCAACTGTTACTGTCCATTTTCGAACTGTTACTGTCTGACCTCTCCTCAGATTTTTAACTATATCTAGAGTTATAGAACTCCGATTCAAGCGAAATTTATGGCGTTGGAAAGGTAAGACATGAGGCTACAAGTTCTATATTTTGGGAAGAACCTAGTTCTGCCTCTAAGGTATTCAAAATCGCTCATTAACAAATGCTTAGACTGTTACTGTCCAACTGTTACTGTCCATTTTTGAACTGTTACTGTCTGACCTCTCCTCAGATTTTTAACTATTCTGGAGTTATAGAACTCCGATTCAAGCAAAATTTGTGGCGTTGGAAAGGTAAGACATGAGGCTACAAGTTCTATGTTTTGGGAAGAACCCATTTCTGCCTCTAAGGTAGTCAAAATCGCTCATCAACAAACGCTTGGACTGTTACTGTCCATTTTTGAACTGTTACTGTCCATTTTTGAACTGTTACTGTCTGACCTCTCCTCAGATTTTTAACTATATCTGGAGTTATAGAACTCCGATTCAAGAAATATTTGTGGCGTTGGAAAGGTAAGACATGAGGCTACAAGTTCTATGTTTTGGGAAGAACCCAATTCTTCCTCTAAGGTAGTCAAAATCACTCATTAATAAACATCCAAAACTACAATTTCTATGAAGAAACTTGATCCTAATTCCTTCATTCTCCTACCTAAAATTTCTTTAAGATCAAGAGACGAAACTGTCCAGATTCATCAACCTTTCCATTTACACACAACACATGAAGTTCTTTACTTTAACAACTCTTACTTTTTCCTCAATTCAAGTCTAATAACTCAATATATAAATTAACATCTAGGCATCAATTCATAATCGACTTGAAATGACTCATAAGACCAGGTTTAGAATATCTTACCTGATGCGAATCAAGGCTTCGAACCCTCCTTTTCTTTCTAATGACAGCCGACCCTCCCCTCTTCTCTTCTTATTCAATTTTTTCTTGTTAATCCCTTTCCCACCATGGTTTATTTTACCTATAACCCTCAATCTGGGATAGGTTCTTGAAATTTTGGTGTTTCTCTCTTAATTTCTAAAAATAGATATAAAAACTCCCTCTTTTCTTTCTTTATGTAGCTGCAGATCTGTTTTTGGTGAGAATAGGAGTATTTATGCTCTAAAATTATTCTTATTTGCATTTAGGCCCCATTTTCTTTAAGTGTATTGGTTCTTACCCCCACTTCTTTTTAGTTTAGTTTATTTTCTTTAATTTAATCCAGCCTTGGTTTTTCTCGGGATTTACAAAAGTGCTCATCAACAAACACATGGACTATTACTTTCCAAGTGTTACTGTCTCGTTTTTGAACTGTTACTGTCTGCCCTCTACTCAGAATTTTAACTATACGTGGAGTTATAGAACTGCGATTCAAGCGCGATTAGTCTCCTTGGAAAGCTAAGACAGGAGGCTACAAGTTCTATGATCAAGAAGAACCCACTTCTGCCTCTAAGATAGTCAAAATTGCTCATCAACAAACACTTAGATTGTTACTGTCCAACTGTTACTGTCTCGTTTTTGAACTGTTACTCTCCGACCTCTACTCAGAATTTTAACTATATCTGCAGTTATAGAACTGCAATTCAAGCGCGATTAGTCTCGTTGGAAAGCTAAGACATGAGGCTACAAGTTCAATGAATCAAGAACAACCCAGTTTTGCCTCTAAGATAGTCAAAAGTGCTCATCAACAAACACATGGACTGTTACTTTCCAAGTGTTACTGTCTCGTTTTTGAACTGTTACAGTCTGCCCTCTACTCAGAATTTTAACTATATGTGGAGTTATAGAACTGCGATTCAAGCGCGATTAGTCTCGTTGGAAAGCTAAGACAGGAGGCTACAAGTTCTATGATCAAGAAGAACCCAGTTCTGCCTCTAAGATAGTCAAAATTGCTCATCAACAAACACTTAGACTGTTACTGTCCAACTGTTACTGTTTCGTTTTTGAACTGTTACTCTCCGACCTCTACTCAGAATTTTAACTATATCTGCAGTTATAGAACTGCAATTCAAGCGCGATTAGTCTCGTTGGAAAGCTAAGACATGAGGCTACAAGTTCAATGAATAAAGAACAACCCAGTTTTGCCTCTAAGATAGTCAAAAGTGCTCATCAACAAACACATGGACTATTACTTTCCAACTGTTACTGTCTCGTTTTTGAACTGTTACTCTCCGACCTCTACTCAGAATTTTAACTATATCTGGAGGTATAGAACTCCGATTCAAGCGCGATTAGTCTCGTTGGAAATCTAAGACGTTAGGATACAAGTTAAATAGTTTAAGAAGAACCCAGTTCTGCATCTAAGATAGTTAAAATTGCTCATCAAGAAACACTTGGACTGTTACTGTCCAACTGCTACGGTCTCGTTTTTGAACTGTTACTGTCTGCCCTCTACTCAGAATTTTAACTATATCTGGAGGTATAGAACTCCAATTCAAGCGCGATTATTCTCGTTGGAAATCTAAGACTTTAGGCTACAAGTTCAATAGTTCAAGAAGAACCCAATTCTGCCTATAAGATAGTCAAAATTGCTCATCAACAAACACATGGATTGTTACTGTCCAACTGTTACTGTCTCGTTTTTGAACTGTTACTGTCTGCCCTCTACTCAGAATTTTAACTATATCTGGAATTATAGAACAACGATTCAAGCGCGATTAGTCTCGTTGGAAATCTAAGACAGGAGGCTACAAGTTCTATGATCAAGAAGAACCCAGTTCTCCCTCTAAGATAGTCAAAATTGCTCATCAACAAACACTTAGACTGTTATTGTCCAACTGTTACTGTCTCATTTTTGAATTGTTACTCTCCGACCTCTACTCAGAATTTTAACTATATCTGGAGGTATAGAACTCCGATTCAAGCGCGATTAGTCTCGTTGCAAATCTAAGACGTTAGGCTACAAGTTCAATAGTTCAAGAAGAACCCAGTTCTGCATCTAAGATAGTCAAAATTGCACATTAACAAACACTTGGACTGTTACTGTCCACCTGTTACTGTCTCGTTTTTGAACTGTTACTGTCTGACCTCTACTCAGAATTTTAACTATATCTGGAGTTATAGAACTGCGATTCAAGCGAGATTAGTCTCGTTGGAAAGATAAGACATGAGGCTACAAATTCAATACATCAAGAAGAACCCAATTCTGCCTCTAAGATAGTCAAAATTGCTCATCAACAAACACATGGACTGTTACTGTCCAACTGTTACTGTCTCCTTTTTGAACTGTTACTGTCCGACCTCTACTCAGAATTTTAACTATATCTGGAGTTATAGAACAACGATTCAAGCACGATTAGTCTCGTTGGAAAGTTAAGACATGAGGCTACAAGTTCAATGCATCAAGAACAACCCAGTTTTGCCTCTAAGATAGTCAAAAGTGCTCATCAACAAACACATGGACTATTACTTTCCAACTGTTACTGTCTCGTTTTTGAACTGTTACTCTCCGACCTCTACTCAGAATTTTAACTATATCTGGAGGTATAGAACTCCGATTCAAGCGCGATTAGTCTCGTTGGAAATCTAAGACGTTAGGCTACAAGTTCAATAGTACAACAAGAACCCAGTTCTGCATCTAAGATAGTCAAAATTGCTCATCAACAAACATTTGGATTGTTACTGTCCAACTGTTACTGTCTCGTTTTTGAACTGTTACTGTCCGACCTCTACTCAGAATTTTAACTATATCTGGAGTTATAGAACTGCGATTCAAGCGCGATTAGTCTCGTTGGAAAGATAAGACATGAGGCTACAAATTCAATACATCAAGAAGAACCCAATTCTGCCTCTAAGATAGTCAAAATTGCTCATCAACAAACACATGAACTGTTACTGTCCAACTGTTACTGTCTCGTTTTTGAACTGTTACTGTCCAACTGTTACGGTCTCATTTTTGAACTGTTACTGTCTGCCCTCTACTCAAAATTTTAACTATATCTGGAGTTTTAGAACTGTGATTCAAGCTCGATTAGTATCGTTGGAAAGCTAAGACATATGGCTACAAGTTCAATGTATCAAGAAGAACCCAGTTCTGCCTCTAAGATAGTAAAAATTGCTCAACTACGAACACTTGGACTGTTACTCTCCAACCGTTACTGTCTCGTTTTTGAACTGTTACTGTCCGACCTCTACTCAAAATTTTAACTATATCTGGAGGTATAGAACTCCGATTCAAGTTCGAAATCTAAGACTTTAGGCTACAAGTTCAATAGTTCAAGAAGAACCCAATTCTGCCTATAAGATAGTCAAAATTGCTCATCAACAAACACATGGATTGTTACTATCCAACTGTTACTGTCTCGTTTTTGAACTGTTACTGTCTGCCCTCTACTCAGAATTTTAACTATATCTGGAATTATAGAACAACGATTCAAGCGCGATTAGTCTCGTTGGAAATCTAAGACAGGAGGCTACAAGTTCAATGATCAAGAAGAACCCAGTTCTGCCTCTAAGATAGTCAAAATTGCTCATCAACAGACACTTCGACTGTTACTGTCTCGTTTTTGAATTGTTACTCTCCGACCTCTACTCAGAATTTTAACTATATCTGGAGGTATAGAACTCCGATTCAAGCGCGATTAGTCTCGTTGGAAATCTAAGACGTTAGGCTACAAGTTCAATAGTACAACAAGCACCCAGTTCTTCATCTAAGATAGTCAAAATTGCT
Organism: Populus trichocarpa; assembly: GCF_000002775.5. Taxonomy (NCBI): domain Eukaryota; kingdom Viridiplantae; phylum Streptophyta; class Magnoliopsida; order Malpighiales; family Salicaceae; genus Populus; species Populus trichocarpa. The sequence goes on from NC_037288.2 coordinate 12,525,504, forward strand.
CATCAACAAACACATGGACTGTTACTGTCCAACTGTTACTGTCTCGTTTTTGAACTGTTACTGTCCGACCTCTACTCAGAATTTTAACTATATCTGGAGTTATAGAACAACAATTCAAGCACGATTAGTCTCGTTGGAAAGTTAAGACATGAGGCTACAAGTTCAATGCATCAAGAAGAACCCAGTTCTGCCTCTAAGATAGTCAAAATTGCTCATCAACAAACACATGGACTGTTACTGTCCAACTGTTACTGTCTCGTTTTTGAACTGTTACTGTCCAACTGTTACGGTCTCGTTTTTGAACTGTTACTGTCTGCCCTCTACTCAAAATTTTAACTATATCTGGAGTTTTAGAACTGTAATTCAAGCTCGATTAGTATCGTTGGAAAGCTAAGACATATGGCTACAAGTTCAATGTATCAAGAAGAACCTAGTTCTGCCTCTAAGATAGTCAAAATTGCACATTAACAAACACTTGGATTGTTATTGTCCACCTGTTACTGTCTTGTTTTTGAACTGTTACTATCTGACCTCTACTCAGAATTTTAACTATATCTGGAGTTATAGAACTGCGATTCAAGCGCGATTAGTCTCGTTGGAAAGATAAGACATGAGGCTACAAATTCAATACATCAAGAAGAACCCAATTCTGCCTCTAAGATAGTCAAAATTGCTCATCAACAAACACATGGACTGTTACTGTCTCGTTTTTGAACTGTTACTGTCCGACCTCTACTCAGAATTTTAACTATATCTGGAGTTATAGAACAACGATTCAAGCACGATTAGTCTCGTTGGAAAGTTAAGACATGAGGCTACAAGTTCAATGCATCAAGAACAACCCAGTTTTGCCTCTAAGATAGTCAAAAGTGCTCATCAACAAACACATGGACTATTACTTTCCAAGTGTTACTGTCTCGTTTTTGAACTATTACTGTCTGCCCTCTACTCAGAATTTTAACTATATGTGGAGTTATAGAACTGCAATTCAAGCGCGATTAGTCTCGTTGGAAAGCTAAGACAGGAGGCTACAAGTTCTTTGATAAAAAAGAACCCAGTTCTGCCTCTAAGATAGTCAAAATTGCTCATCAACAAACACTTAGACTGTTACTGTCCAACTGTTACTGTCTCGTTTTTGAACTGAAACTCTCCGACCTCTCCTCAGAATTTTAACTATATCTGGAGTTATAGAATTGCAATTGAAGCGCGATTAGTCTCGTTGGAAAGCTAAGACATGAGGCTACAAGTTCAATGCAACAAGAACAACCCAGTTTTGCTTCTAAGATAATCAAAAGTGCTCATCAACAAACACATTGACTATTACTTTCCAACTGTTACTGTCTCGTTTTTGAACTGTTACTCTCCGACCTCTACTCAGAATTTTAACTATATCTGGAGGTATAGAACTCCGATTCAAGCGCGATTAGTCTCGTTGGAAATCTAAGACGTTAGGCTACAAGTTCAGTAGTACAACAAGAACCCAGTTCTGCATCTAAGATAGTCAAAATTGCTCATCAACAAACACTTGGACTGTTACTGTCCAACTGTTACGGTCTCGTTTTTGAACTGTTACTATCTGCCCTCTACTCAGGATTTTAACTATATTTGGAGTTATAGAACTGCGATTCAAGCGCGATTAGTCTCGTTGGAAACCTAAGACAGGAGGCTTCAAGTTCTATGATCAAGAAGAACCCAGTTCTTCCTCTAAGATAGTCAAAATTGCTCATCAACAAACACTTGGACTGTTACTCTCCAACTGTTACTGTCTCGTTTTTGAACTGTTAGTGTCCAACTGTCACGGTCTCGTTTTTGAACTGTTACTGTCTGCCCTCTACTCAAAATTTTAACTATATCTGGAGTTATAGAATTGTGATTCAAGCACGATTAGTATCGTTGGAAAGCTTAGACATATGGCTACAAGTTCAATGTATCAAGAAGAACCCAATTCTGCCTCTAAGATAGTAAAAATTGCTCAACTACGAACACTTGGACTGTTACTCTCCAACTGTTACTGTCTCGTTTTTGAACTGTTACTCTCCGACCTCTACTTAGAATTTTAACTATAGCTGGAGGTATAGAACTCCGATTCAAGCTCGATTAGTCTCGTTGGAAATCTAAGACGTTAGGCTACAAGTTCAATAGTTCAAGATGAATCCAGTTCTGCATCTAAGATAGTCAAAATTGCACATTAACAAACACTTGGACTGTTATTGTCCACCTGTTACTGTCTCGTTTTTGAACTGTTACTGTCTGCCCTCTACTCAAAATTTTAACTATATCTGGAGTTATAGAACTGTGATTCAAGCTCGATTAGTATCGTTGGAAAGCTAAGACATATGGCTACAAGTTCAATGTATCAAGAAGAACCCAGTTCTGCCTCTAAGATAGTAAAAAATGCTCAACTACGAACACTTGGACTGTTACTCTCCAACTGTTACTGTCTCGTTTTTGAACTGTTACTGTCCGACCTCTACTCAAAATTTTAACTATATCTGGAGTTACAGAACTCCGATTTAAGCGCGATTTGTCTGGTTGGAAATCTAAGACGTTAGGCTACAAGTTCAATAGTTCAAGAAGAACCCAGTTCTGCATCTAAGATAGTCAAAATTGCTCATCAACAAACACTTGGACTGTTACTGTCCAACTGTTACGGTCTCGTTTTTGAACTGTTACTGTCCTCTACTCAGAATTTTAACTATATCTGGAGTTCTAATACTGCGATTCATGCGCGATTACTCTCGTTGGAAAGATAAGACATGAGGCTACAAGTTCTATGATCAAGAAGACCCTAGTTCTGCATCTAAGATAGTCAAAATTGCTCATCAACAAACACATGGAGTGTTACTGTCCAACTGTTACTGTCTCGTTTTTGAACTATTACTGTCCGACCTCTACTCAGAATTTTAACTATATGTGGAGTTATAGAACAGCGATTCAAGCGCGATTAGTCTCGTTGGAAAGCTAAGACAGGAGGCTACAAGTTCTATGATCAAGAAGAACCCAGTTCTGCCTCTAAGATAGTCAAAATTGCTCATCAACAAACACTTAGACTGTTACTGTCCAACTGTTACTGTTTCGTTTTTGGACTGTTACTCTCCGACCTCTACTCAGAATTTTAACTATATCTGGAGGTATAGAACTCCGATTCAAGCGCTATTAGTCTCGTTGGAAATCTAAGACGTTAGGCTACAAGTTCAATAGTTCAAGATGAATCCAGTTCTGCATCTGAGATAGTCAAAATTGCACATTAACAAACACTTGGACTGTTATTGTCCACCTGTTACTGTCTTGTTTTTGAACTGTTACTGTCTGACCTCTACTCAGAATTTTAACTATATCTGGAGTTCTAGAACTGCGATTCAAGCGCGATTAGTCTCGTTGGAAAGATAAGACATGAGGCTACAAATTCAATACATCAAGAAGAACCCAATTCTGCCTCTAAGATAGTCAAAATTGCTCATCAACAAACACATGGACTGTTACTGTCCAACTGTTACTGTCTTGTTTTTGAACTGTTACTGTCCGACCTCTACTCAGAATTTTAACTATATCTGGAGTTATAGAACAACGATTCAAGCACGATTAGTCTCGTTGGAAAGTTAAGACATGAGGCTACAAGTTCAATGCATCAAGAACAACCCAGTTTTGCCTCTAAGATAGTCAAAAGTGCTCAGCAACAAACACATGGACTATTACTTTCCAAGTGTTACTGTCTCGTTTTTGAACTGTTACTGTCTGCCCTCTACTCAGAATTTTAACTATATGTGGAGTTATAGAACTGCGATTCAAGCGCGATTAGTCTCGTTGGAAAGCTAAGACAGGAGGCTACAAGTTCTATGATCAAGAAGAACCCAGTTCTGCCTCTAAGATAGTCAAAATTGCTCATCAACAAACACTTAGACTGTTACTGTCCAACTGTTACTGTCTCGTTTTTGAACTGTTACTCTCCGACCTCTACTCAGAATTTTAACTATATCTAGAGTTATAGAACTGTAATTTAAGCGCGATTAGTCTCGTTGGAAAGCTAAGACATGAGGCTACAAGTTCAATGCAACAAGAACAACCCAGTTTTGCTTCTAAGATAGTCAAAAGTGCTCATCAACAAACACATGGACTATTACTTTCCAACTGTTACTGTCTCGTTTTTGAACTGTTACTCTCCGACCTCTACTCAGAATTTTAACTATATCTGGAGGTATAGAACTCCGATTCAAGCGCGATTAGTCTCGTTGGAAATCTAAGACGTTAGGCTACAAGTTCAATAGTACAACAAGAACCCAGTTCTGCATCTAAGATAGTCAAAATTGCTCATCAACAAACACTTGGACTGTGACTGTCCAACTGTTACGGTCTTGTTTTTGAACTGTTACTGTCTGCCCTCTACTCAGAATTTTAACTATATCTGGAGTTATAGAACTGCGATTCAAGCGCGATTAGTCTCGTTGGAAACCTAAGACAGGAGGCTTCAAGTTCTATGATCAAGAAGAACCCAGTTCTTCCTCTAAGATAGTCAAAATTGCTCATCAACAAACACTTGGACTGTTACTCTCCAACTGTTACTGTCTCGTTTGTGAACTGTTAGTGTCCAACTGTCACGGTCTCGTTTTTGAACTGTTACTGTCTGCCCTCTACTCAAAATTTTAACTATATCTGGAGTTATAGAACTGTGATTCAAGCACGATTAGTATCGTTGGAAAGCTAAGACATATGGCTACAAGTTCAATGTATCAAGAAGAACCCAGTTCTGCCTCTAAGATAGTAAAAATTGCTCAACTACGAACACTTGGACTATTACTCTCCAACTGTTACTGTCTCGTTTTTGAACTGTTACTCTCCGACCTCTACTTAGAATTTTAACTATATCTGGAGGTATAGAACTCCGATTCAAGCGCGATTAGTCTCGTTGGAAATCTAAGACGTTAGGCTACAAGTTCAATAGTTCAAGATGAATCCAGTTCTGCATCTAAGATAGTCAAAATTGCACATTAACAAACACTTGGACTGTTATTGTCCACCTGTTACTGTCTCATTTTTGAACTGTTACTGTCTGACCTCTACTCAGAATTTTAACTATATATGGAGTTATAGAACTGCGATTCAAGCGCGATTAGTCTCGTTGGAAAGCTAAGACAGGAGGCTACAAGTTCTATGATCACGAAGAACCCAGTTCTGCCTCTAAGATAGTCAAAATTGCTCATCAACAAACACTTAGACTATTACTGTCCAACTGTTACTGTCTCGTTTTTGAACTGTTACTCTCCGACCTCTACTCAGAATTTTAACTATATCTAGAGTTATAGAACTGCAATTTAAGCGCGATTAGTCTCGTTGGAAAGCTAAGACATGAGGCTACAAGTTCAATGCAACAAGAACAACCCAGTTTTGCTTCTAAGATAGTCAAAAGTGCTCATCAACAAACACATGGACTATTACTTTCCAACTGTTACTGTCTCGTTTTTGAACTGTTACTCTCCGACCTCTACTCAGAATTTTAACTATATCTGGAGGTATAGAACTCCGATTCAAGCGCGATTAGTCTCGTTGGAAATCTAAGACGTTAGGCTACAAGTTCAATAGTACAACAAGAACCCAGTTCTGCATCTAAGATAGTCAAAATTGCTCATCAACAAACACTTGGACTGTGACTGTCCAACTGTTACGGTCTCGTTTTTGAACTGTTACTGTCTGCCCTCTACTCAGAATTTTAACTATATCTGGAGTTATAGAACTGCGATTCAAGCGCGATTAGTCTCGTTGGAAACCTAAGACAGGAGGCTTCAAGTTCTATGATCAAGAAGAACCCAGTTCTTCCTCTAAGATAGTCAAAATTGCTCATCAACAAACACTTGGACTGTTACTCTCCAACTGTTACTGTCTCGTTTTTGAACTGTTAGTGTCCAACTGTCACGGTCTCGTTTTTGAACTGTTACTGTCTGCCCTCTACTCAAAATTTTAACTATATCTGGAGTTATAGAACTGTGATTCAAGCACGATTAGTATCGTTGGAAAGCTAAGACATATGGCTACAAGTTCAATGTATCAAGAAGAACCCAGTTCTGCCTCTAAGATAGTAAAAATTGCTCAACTACGAACACTTGGACTGTTGCTCTCCAACTGTTACTGTCTCGTTTTTGAACTGTTACTCTCCGACCTCTACTTAGAATTTTAACTATATCTGGAGGTATAGAACTCCGATTCAAGCGCGATTAGTCTCGTTGGAAATCTAAGACGTTAGGCTACAAGTTCAATAGTTCAAGATGAATCCAGTTCTGCATCTAAGATAGTCAAAATTGCACATTAACAAACACTTGGACTGTTATTGTCCACCTGTTACTGTCTCGTTTTTGAACTGTTACTGTCTGCCCTCTACTCAAAATTTTAACTATATCTGGAGTTATAGAACTGTGATTCAAGCTCGATTAGTATCGTTGGAAAGCTAAGACATATGGCTACAAGTTCAATGTATCAAGAAGAACCCAGTTCTGCCTCTAAGATAGTAAAAATTACTCAACTACGAACACTTGGACTGTTACTCTCCAACTGTTACTGTCTCGTTTTTGAACTGTTACTGTCCGACCTCTACTCAAAATTTTAACTATATCTGGAGTTATAGAACTCCGATTCAAGCGCGATTAGTCTCGTTGGAAATCTAAGACGTTAGGCTACAAGTTCAATAGTACAACAAGAACCCAGTTCTGCATCTAAGATAGTCAAAATTGCTCATCAACAAACACTTGGACTGTTACTGTCCAACTGTTACGGTCTCGTTTTTGAACTGTTACTGTCCTCTACTCAGAATTTTAACTATATCTGGAGTTCTAATACTGCGATTCATGCGCGATTACTCTCTTTGGAAAGATAAGACATGAGGCTACAAGTTCTATGATCAAGAAGAACCCAGTTCTGCATCTGAGATAGTCAAAATTGCTCATCAACAAACACATGGAGTGTTACTGTCCAACTGTTACTGTCTCGTTTTTGAACTGTTACTGTCTGACCTCTACTCAGAATTTTAACTATATTTGGAGGTATAGAACTCCGATTCAAGCGCTATTAGTCTCGTTGGAAATCTAAGACGTTAGGCTACAAGTTCAATAGTTCAAGATGAATCCAGTTCTGCATCTAAGATAGTCAAAATTGCACATTAACAAACACTTGGACTGTTATCGTCCACCTGTTACTGTCTCGTTTTTGAACTGTTACTGTCTGCCCTCTACTCAAAATTTTAACTATATCTGGAGTTATAGAACTGCGATTCAAGCGCGATTAGTCTCGTTGGAAAGATAAGATATGAGGCTACAAATTCAATAATCAAGAAGAACCCAATTCTGCCTCTAAGATAGTCAAAATTGCTCATCAACAAACACATGGACTGTTAATGTCCAACTGTTATGGTCTCGTTTTTGAACTGTTACTGTCTGCCCTCTACTCAGAATTTTAACTATATGTGGGGTTATAGAACTGCGATTCAAGCGCGATTAGTCTCGTTGGAAAGCTAAGACAGGAGGCTACAAGTTCTTTGATCAAGAAGAACCCAGTTCTGCCTCTAAGATAGTCAAAATTGGTCATCAACAAACACTTAGACTGTTACTGTCCAACTGTTACTGTCTCGTTTTTGAACTGAAACTCTCCGACCTCTCCTTAGAATTTTAACTATATCTGGAGTTATAGAACTGCAATTGAAGCGCGATTAGTCTCGTTGGAAAGCTAAGACATGAGGCTACAAGCTCAATGCAACAAGAACAACCCAGTTTTGCTTCTAAGATAGTCAAAAGTGCTCATCAACAAACACATGGACTATTACTTTCCAACTGTTACTGTCTCGTTTTTGAACTGTTACTCTCCGACCTCTACTCAGAATTTTAACTATATCTGGAGGTATAGAACTCCGATTCAAGCGCGATTAGTCTCGTTGGAAATCTAAGACGTTAGGCTACAAGTTCAATAGTACAACAAGAACCCAGTTCTGCATCTAAGATAGTCAAAATTGCTCATCAACAAACACTTGGACTGTTACTGTCCAACTGTTACGGTCTCGTTTTTGAACTGTTACTATCTGCCCTCTACTCAGAATTTTAACTATATCTGGAGTTATAGAACTGCGATTCAAGCGCGATTAGTCTCGTTGGAAACCTAAGACAGGAGGCTTCAAGTTCTATGATCAAGAAGAACCCAGTTCTTCCTCTAAGATAGTCAAAATTGCTCATCAACAAACACTTGGACTGTTACTCTCCAACTATTACTGTCTCGTTTTTGAACTGTTACTGTCCAACTGTCACGGTCTCGTTTTTGAACTGTTACTGTCTGCCCTCTACTCAAAATTTTAACTATATCTGCAGTTATAGAACTGTGATTCAAGCACGATTAGTATCGTTGGAAAGCTAAGACATATGGCTACAAGTTCAATGTATCAAGAAGAACCCAGTTCTGCCTCTAAGATAGTAAAAATTGCTCAACTACGAACACTTGGACTGTTACTCTCCAACTGTTACTGTCTCGTTTTTGAACTATTACTGTCCGACCTCTACTCAAAATTTTAACTATATCTGGAGTTATAGAACTCCGATTTAAGCGCGATTTGTCTGGTTGGAAATCTAAGACGTTAGGCTACAAGTTCAATAGTTCAAGAAGAACCTAGTTCTGCATCTAAGATAGTCAAAATTGCTCATCAACAAACACTTGGACTGTTACTGTCCAACTGTTACGGTCTCGTTTTTGAACTGTTACTGTCCTCTACTCAGTATTTTAACTATATCTGGAGTTCTAATACTGCGATTCATGCGCGATTACTCTCGTTGGAAAGATAAGACATGAGGCTACAAGTTCTATGATCAAGAAGAACCCATTTCTGCATCTAAGATAGTCAAAATTGCTCATCAACAAACACATGGAGTGTTACTGTCCAACTGTTACTGTCTCGTTTTTGAACTGTTACTGTCCGACCTCTACTCAGAATTTTAAGTATATCTGGAGTTATAGAACAGCGATTCAAGCGCGATTAGTCTCGTTGGAAAGCTAAGACAGGAGGCTACAAGTTCTCTGATCAAGAAGAACCCAGTTCTGCCTCTAAGATAGTCAAAATTGCTCATCAACAAACACTTCGACTGTTACTGTCCAACTGTTATTGTTTCGTTTTTGAACTGTTACTCTACGACCTCTACTCAGAATTTTAACTATATCTGGAGGTATAGAACTCTGATTCAAGCGTTGTTAGTCTCGTTGGAAATCTAAGACGTTAGGCTACAAGTTCAATAGTTCAAGATGAATCCAGTTCTGCATCTAAGATAGTCAAAATTGCACATTAACAAACACTTGGACTGTTATTGTCCACCTGTTACTGTCTCGTTTTTGAACAGTTACTGTCTGACCTCTACTCAGAATTTTAACTATATTTGGAGTTATAGAACTGCGATTCAAGCGCGATTAGTCTCGTTGGAAACCTAAGACAGGAGGCTTCAAGTTCTATGATCAAGAAGAACCCAGTTCTTCCTCTAAGATAGTCAAAATTGCTCATCAACAAACACTTGGACTGTTACTCTCCAACTGTTACTGTCTCGTTTTTGAACTGTTACTGTCCAACTGTTACGGTCTCGTTTTTGAACTGTTACTGTCTGCCCTCTACTCAAAATTTTAACTATATTTGGAGTTATAGAACTGTGATTCAAGCTCGATTAGTATCGTTGGAAAGCTAAGACATATGGCTACAAGTTCAATGCATCAAGAAGAACCCAGTTCTGCCTCTAAGATAGTCAAAATTGCTCAACTACGAACACTTGGACTGTTACTTTCTCGTTTTTGAACTGTTACTCTCCGACCTCTACTTCGAATTTTAACTATATCTGGCGGTATAGAACTCTGATTCAAGCGCGATTAGTCTCGTTGGAAATCTAAGACGTTAGGCTACAAGTTCAATAGTTCAAGATGAATCCAGTTCTGCATCTAAGATAGTCAAAATTGCACATGAACAAACACTTGGACTGTTATTGTCCACCTGTTACTATCTCGTTTTTGAACTGTTACTGTCTGCCCTCTACTCTAAATTTTAACTATATCTGGAGTTATAGAACTGTGATTCAAGCTCGATTAGTATCGTTGGAAAGCTAAGACATATGGCTACAAGTTCAATGTATGAAGAAGAACCCAGTTCTGCCTCTAAGATAGTAAAAATTGCTCAACTACGAACACTTGGACTGTTACTCTCCAACTGTTACTGTCTCGTTTTTGAACTGTTACTGTCCGACCTCTACTCAAAATTTTAACTATATCTGGAGTTATAGAACTCCGATTTAAGCACGATTTGTCTGGTTGGAAATCTAAGACGTTAGGCAACAAGTTCAATGTATCAAGAAGAACCCAGTTCTGCCTCTAAGATAGTAAAAATTGCTCATCAACAAACACTTGGACTGTTACTGTCCAACTGTTACGGTCTCGTTTTTGAACTGTTACTGTCCGACCTCTACTCAAAATTTTAACTATATCTGGAGGTATAGAACTCCGTTTAAGCGCGATTTGTCTGGTTGGAAATCTAAGACGTTAGGCTACAAGTTCAATAGTTCAAGAAGAACCCAGTTCTGCATCTAAGATAGTCAAAATTGCACATTAACAAACACTTGGACTGTTATTGTCCACCTGTTACTGTCTCGTTTTTGAACTGTTACTGTCTGACCTCTACTCAGAATTTAACTATATCTGGAGTTATAGAACTGCGATTCAAGCACGATTAGTCTCGTTGGAAAGATAAGACATGAGGGCTTACAAATTCTATACATCAAGAAGAACCCAATTCTGCCTCTAAGATAGTCAAAATTGCTCATCAACAAACACATGGACTGTTACTCTGTCCACTGTTACTGTCTCGTTTTGAATTAGTCTCGTTGGAAAGATAAGACATGAGGCTACAAATTCTATACATCAAGAAGAACCCAATTCTGCCTCTAAGATAGTCAAAATTGCTCATCAACAAACACATGGACTGTTACTGTCCAACTGTTACTGTCTCGTTTTTGAACTGTTACTGTCCAACTGTTACGGTCTCGTTTTTGAACTGTTACTGTCTGCCCTCTACTCAAAATTTTAACTATATCTGGAGTTATAGAACTGTGATTCAAGCTCGATTAGTATCGTTGGAAAGCTAAGACATATGGCTACAAGTTCAATGTATGAAGAAGAACCCAGTTCTGCCTCTAAGATAGTAAAAATTGCTCAACTACGAACACTTGGACTGTTACTCTCCAACTGTTACTGTCTCGTTTTTGAACTGTTACTGTCCGACCTCTACTCAAAATTTTAACTATATCTGGAGTTATAGAACTCCGATTAAGCGCGATTTGTCTGGTTGGAAATCTAAGACGTTAGGCTACAAGTCCAATAGTTCAAGAAGAACCCAGTTCTGCATCTAAGATAGTCAAAATTGCTCATCAACAAACACTTGGATTGTTACTGTCCAACTGTTACGGTCTCGTTTTTGAACTGTTACTGTCCTCTACTTAGAATTTTAACTATATCTGGAGTTCTAGAACTGCGATTCATGCGCGATTACTCTCGTTGGAAAGATAAGACATGAGGCTACAAGTTCTATGATCAAGAAGAACCCAGTTCTGCATCTAAGATAGTCAAAATTGCTCATCAACAAACACTTAGACTGTTACTGTCCAACTGTTACTGTTTCGTTTTTGAACTGTTACTCTCTGACCTCTACTCAGAATTTTAACTATATCTGGAGTTATATAACTCCGATTCAAGCGCGATTTGTCTGGTTGGAAATCTAAGACGTTAGGCTACAAGTTTTATAGTTCAAGAAGAACCCAGTTCTGCATCTAAGATAGTCAAAATTGCTCATCAACAAACACTTGGACTGTTACTCTCCAACTGTTACTGTCTCGTTTTTGAACTGTTACTGTCCAACTGTTACTGTTTCGTTTTTGATCTGTTACTCTCCGACCTCTACTCAGAATTTTAACTATATCTGGAGTTATAGAACTCCGATTCAAGCGCGATTTGTCTGGTTGGAAATCTAAGACGTTAGGCTACAAGTTTTATAGTTCAAGAAGAACCCAGTTCTGCCTCTAAGATAGTCAAAATTGCTCATCAACAAACACTTGGACTGTTACTGTCCAACTGTTACGGTCTCGTTTTTGAACTGTTACTGTCTGCCATCTACTCAAAATTTTAACTATATCTGGAGTTCTAGAACTGCGATTCAGGCGCGATTACTCTCGTTGGAAAGATAAGACATGAGGCTACAAGTTCTATGATCAAGAAGAACCTAGTTCTGCATCTAAGATAGTCAAAATTGCTCATAAACAAACACTTGGACTGTTACTCTCCAACTGTTACTGTCTCGTTTTTGAACTGTTACTGTCCAACTGTTACGGTCTCGTTTTTGAACTGTTACTGTCTGCCCTCTACTCAATATTTTAACTATATCTGGAGTTATAGAACTGCGATCCAAGCGCGATTAGTCTCGTTGGAAAGCTAAGACATGAGTCTACAAGTTCAATGCATTAAGAAGAACCCAGTTCTGCCCCTAAGATAGTAAAAATTGCTCATTAGCGAACACTTAGACTGTTACTGTCCAACTGTTACTGTCTCGTTTTTGAACTGTTACTCTCCGACCTCTACTCTAAATTTTAACTATATCTGGAGTTATAGAACTGCGATTCATGCGCGATTAGTCTCGTTGGAAAGATAAGACATGAGGCTACAAGTTCTATGATCAAGAAGAACCCAGTTCTGCATCTAAGATGGTCAAAATTGCTCATCAACAAACACTTGGACTGTTACTCTCCAAATGTTACTGTCTCGTTTTTGAACTGTTACTGTCTGACCTCTACTAAAAAATTTAACTATATCTGGAGTTATAGAACTGCGATTCATGCGCGATTAGTCTCGTTGTAGAGCTAAGACATGAGGCTACAAGTTCAATGATCAAGAAGAAACCAGTTCTGCCTCTAAGATAATCAAAATTGCTCATCAACAAACACTTGGACTGTTACTGTCCACTTGTTACTGTCTCGTTTTTGAACTGTTACTGTCTGACCTCTACTCAGAATTTTAACTATATGTGGAGTTATAGAACTGCGATTCAAGCGCGATTAGTCTCGTTGGAAAGCTAAGACAGGAGGCTACAAGTTCTATGATCAAGAAGAACCGAGTTCTGCATCTAAGATAGTCAAAATTCCTCATCAACAAACACTTGGACTGTTAATCTCCAACTGTTACTGTCTCGTTTTTGAACTGTTACTGTCTGACCTCTATTCAAAATTTTAACTATAGCTGGAGGAATAGAACTCCGATTCAAGCGCGATTAGTCTCGTTGGAAATCTAAGACGTTAGGCTACAAGTTCAATATTTCAAGAAGAACCCACTTCTGCCTCTAAGATAGTCAAAATTGCTCATCAACAAACACTTGGACTGTTACTGTCCAACTGTTACGGTCTCGTTTTTGAACTGTTACTGTCTGCCCTCTACTCATAATTTTAACTATATCTGGAGTTATAGAACTGCGATTCAAGCGCGATTAGTCTCGTTGGAAAGCTAAGACATGAGGCTACAAGTTCAATGCATCAAGAAGAGCCCAGTTCTGCCCCTAAGATAGTAAAAATTGCTCATTAACGAACACTTGGACTGTTACTGTCCAACTGTTACTGTCTCGTTTTTGAACTGTTACTCTCCGACCACTACTCAAAATTTTAACTATATCTGGAGTTATAGAACTGCGATTCATGCGTGATTAGTCTCGTTGGAAAGATAAGACATGAGGCAACAAGTTCTATGATCAAGAACAACCCAGTTCTGCATCTAAGATAGTCAAAATTGCTCATCAACAAACACTTTGACTGTTACTCTCCATCTGTTACTGTCTCGTTTTTGAACTGTTAGTGTCTGACCTCTACTCAAAATTTTAACTATATCTGGAGTTATAGAACTGTGATTCATGCGCGATTAGTCTCGTTGGAAAGCTAAGACATGAGGCAACAAGTTCTATGATCAAGAACAACCCAGTTCTGCATCTAAGATAGTCAAAATTGCTCTTCAACAAACTCTTGGACTGTTACTTTCCAAGTGTTACTGTCTCGTTTTTGAACTGTTAGTGTCTGATATCTACTCAAAATTTTAACTATATCTGGAGTTTTAGAACTGCGATTCATGCGCGATTAGTCTCATTGGAAAGCTAAGACATGAGGCTACAAGTTCAATGCATCAAGCAGAACCCAGTTCAGCCTCTAAGATAGTCAAAATTGCACATCAACAAACACTTGGACTGTTACTGTTCACCGGTTACTGTCTCGTTTTAGAACTGTTACTGTCTGACCTCTGCTTAGAATTTTAACTATATCTGGAGTTATAGAACTGCGATTCAAGCGCGATTAGTCTCGTTGGAAAGCTAAGACAGGAGGCTACAAGTTCTATGATCAAGAAGAACCCAGTTCTGCCTCTAAGATAGTCAAAAGTGCTCATCAACAAACACTTCGACTGTTACTGTCCAACTGTTACTGTTTCGTTTTTGAACTGTTACTCTTCTGACCTCTACTCAGAATTTTAACTATATCTAGAGGTATAGAACTCAGATTCAAGCGCGATTAGTCTGGTTGGAAATCTAAGACGTTAGGCTACAAGTTCAATAGTTCAAGAAGAATCCTGTTCTGCATCTAAGATAGTCAAAATTGCACATCAACGAACACTTGGACTTTTATTGTCCACCTGTTACTGTCTCGTTTTTGAACTGTTACTATCTGACCTCTACTCAGAATTTTAACTATATCTGGAGCTATAGAACTGCGATTCAAGCGCGATTAGTCTCGTTGGAAAGCTAAGACAGGAGGCTACAAGTTCTATGATCAAGATGAACCGAGTTCTGCATCTAAGATAGTCAAAATTCCTCATCAACAAACACTTGGACTGTTAATCTCCAACTGTTACTGTCTCGTTTTTGAACTGTTACTGTCTGACCTCTGTTCAAAATTTTAACTATATCTGGATGTATAGAACTCCGATTCAAGCGCGATTAGTCTCGTTGGAAATCTAAGACGTTAGGCTACAAGTTCAATATTTCAAGAAGAACCCAGTTCTGCATCTAAGATAGTCAAAATTGCTCATCAACAAACACTTGGACTGTTACTGTCCAACTGTTACGGTCTCGTTTTTGAACTGTTACTCTCCGCCCTCTACTCAGAATTTTAACTATATCTGGAGTTATAGAACTCCGATTCAAGCGCGATTAGTCTCGTTGGAAAGCTAAGACATGAGGCTACAAGTTCAATGCATCAAGAAGAACCCAGTTCTGCCCCTAAGATAGTAAAAATTGCTCATTAACGAACACTTGGACTGTTACTGTCCAACTGTTACTGTCTCGTTTTTCAACTGTTACTCTCCGACCACTACTCAAAATTTTAACTATATCTGGAGTTATAGAACTGCGATTCATGCGTGATTAGTCTCGTTGGAAAGATAAGACATGAGGCAACATGTTCTATGATCAAGAACAACCAAGTTCTGCATCTAAGATAGTCAAAATTGCTCATCAACAAAAACTTTGACTGTTACTCTCCACCGGTTACTGTCTCGTTTTTGAACTGTTACTGTCTGACCTCTACTCAGAATTTGAACTATATCTGGAGTTACAGAACTGCGATTCAAACGCGATTAGTCTCGTTGGAAAGATAAGACATGAGGCTACAAATTCAATGCATCAAGAAGAACCCAGTTCTGCCTCTAAGATAGTCAAAATTGCTCAACTAAGAACACTTGGACTGTTACTCTCCAACTGTTACTGTCTCGTTTTTTAACTGTTACTGTCCGACCTCTGCTCAAAATCTTAACTATATCTGGAGTTATAGAACTGCGATTCATGCGCGATTAGTCTCGTTGGAAAGATAAGACATGAGGCAACATGTTCTATGATCAAGAACAACCCAGTTCTGCATCTAAGATAGTCAAAATTGCTCATCAACAAACACTTTGACTGTTACTCTCCACCGGTTACTGTCTCGTTTTTGAACTGTTACTGTCTGACCTCTACTCAGAATTTTAACTATATCTGGAGTTACAGAACTGCGATTCAAACGCGATTAGTCTCGTTGGAAAGATAAGACATGAGGCTACAAATTCAATGCATCAAGAAGAACCCAGTTCTGCCTCTAAGATAGTCAAAATTGCTCAACTAAGAACACTTGGACTGTTACTCTCCAACTGTTACTGTCTCGTTTTTTAACTGTTACTGTCCGACCTCTACTCAAAATTTTAACTATATCTGGAGTTATAGAACTCCGATTCAAGCGCGATTTGTCTGGTTGGAAATCTAAGATGTTAGGCTACAAGTTTAATAGTTCAAGAAGAACAAGGTTCTGCATCTAAGATAGTCAAAATTGCTCATCAACAAACACTTGGACTGTTACTGTCCAACTCTTACGGTCTCGTTTTTGAACTGTTACTGTCTGCCCTCTACTCAGAATTTTAACTATATCTAGAGTTACAGAACTGCGATTCAAGCGCGATTAGTCTCGTTGGAAAGCTAAGACATGAGGCTACAAGTTCAATGCATCAAGTAGAACCCAGTTCTGCCCCTAAGATAGTAAAAATTGTTCATTAACGAACACTTGGATTGTTACTGTCCAACTATTATTGTCTCGTTTTTGAATTGTTACACTCCGACCTCTACTCAAAATTTTAACTATATCTGGAGTTATAGAACTCCGATTCAAGCGCGATTTGTCTTGTTGGAAATCTAAGATGTTAGGCTACAAGTTTAATAGTTCAAGAAGAACCCGGTTCTGCATCTAAGATAGTCAAAATTGCTCATCAACAAACACTTGGACTGTGACTGTCCAACTGTTACGGTCTCGTTTTTGAACTGTTACTGTCTGCCCTCTACTCAAAATTTTAACTATATCTGGAGTTATAGAACTCCGATTCAAGCGCGATTTGTCTGGTTGGAAATCTAAGATGTTAGGCTACAAGTTTAATAGTTCAAGAAGAAACCGGTTCTGCATCTAAGATAGTCAAAATTGCTCATCAACAAACACTTGGACTGTTACTGTCCAACTCTTACGGTCTCGTTTTTGAACTGTTACTGTCTGCCCTCTACTCAGAATTTTAACTATATCTAGAGTTACAGAACTGCGATTCAAGCGCGATTAGTCGCGTTGGAAAGCTAAGACATGAGGCTACAAGTTCAATGCATCAAGAAGAACCCAGTTCTGCCCCTAAGATAGTAAAAATTGCTCATTAACGAACACTTGGATTGTTACTGTCCAACTGTTATTGTCTCGTTTTTGAATTGTTACACTACGACCTCTACTCAAAATTTTAACTATATCTGGAGTTATAGAACTGCGATTCAAGCGCGATTAGTCTCGTTGGAAGGCTAAGACATGAGGCTACAAGTTCAATGCATCAAGAAGAACCCAGTTCTGCCCCTAAGATAGTAAAAATTGCTCATTAACGAACACTAGGACTGTTACTGTCCAACTGTTACTGTCTCGTTTTTGAACTGTTACTCTCCGACCACTACTCAAAATTTTAACTATATCTGGAGTTATAGAACTGCGATTCATGCGTGATTAGTGTCGTTGGAAAGATAAGACATGAGGCAACATGTTCTATGATCAAGAACAACCCAGTTCTGCATCTAAGAAAGTCAAAATTGCTCATCAACAAACACTTTGACAGTTACTCTCCACCGGTTACTGTCTCGTTTTTGAACTGTTACTGTCGGACCTCTACTCAGAATTTTAACTATATCTGGAGTTACAGAACTGCGATTCAAACGCGATTAGTCTCGTTGGAAAGCTAAGACAGGGGGCTACAAGTTCTATGATCAAGAAGAACCCAGTTCTGCCTCTAAGATAGTCAAAATTGCTCAACTACGAACACTTGGACTGTTACTCTCCAACTGTTACTGTCTCGTTTTTTAACTGTTACTGTCCGACCTCTGCTCAAAATTTTAACTATATCTGGAGTTATAGAACTGCGATTCATGCGCGATTAGTCTCGTTGGAAAGATTAGACATGAGGCAACATGTTCTATGATCAAGAACAACCCAGTTCTGCATCTAAGATAGTCAAAATTGCTCATCAACAAACACTTTGACTGTAACTCTCCACCGGTTACTGTCTCGTTTTTGAACTGTTACTGTTTGACCTCTACTCAGAATTTTAACTATATCTGGAGTTACAGAACTGCGATTCAAACGCGATTAGTCTCGTTGGAAAGATAAGACATGAGGCTACAAATTCAATGCATCAAGAAGAACCCAGTTCTGCCTCTAAGATAGTCCAAATTGCTCAACTAAGAACACTTGGACTGTTACTCTCCAACTGTTACTGTCTCGTTTTTTAACTGTTACTGTCCGACCTCTACTCAAAATTTTAACTATATCTGGAGTTATAGAACTCCGATTCAAGCGCGATTTGTCTGGTTGGAAATCTAAGATGTTAGGCTACAAGTTTAATAGTTCAAGAAGAACCCGGTTCTGCATCTAAGATAGTCAAAATTGCTCATCAACAAACACTTGGACTGTGACTGTCCAACTGTTACGGTCTCGTTTTTGAACTGTTACTGTCTGCCCTCTACTCAAAATTTTAACTATATCTGGAGTTATAGAACTCCGATTCAAGCGCGATTTGTCTGGTTGGAAATCTAAGATGTTAGGCTACAAGTTTAATAGTTCAAGAAGAACCTGGTTCTGCATCTAAGATAGTCAAAATTGCTCATCAACAAACACTTGGACTGTTACTGTCCAACTCTTACGGTCTCGTTTTTGAACTGTTACTGTCTGCCCTCTACTCAGAATTTTAACTATATCTAGAGTTACAGAACTGCGATTCAAGCGCGATTAGTCTCATTGGAAAGCTAAGACATGAGGCTACAAGTTCAATGCATCAAGAAGAACCCAGTTCTGCCCCTAAGATAGTAAAAATTGCTCATTAACGAACACTTGGATTGTTACTGTCCAACTGTTATTGTCTCGTTTTTGAAATGTTACACTCCGACCTCTACTCAAAATTTTAACTATATCTGGAGTTATAGAACTGCGATTCAAGCGCGATTAGTCTCGTTGGAAGGCTAAGACATGAGGCTACAAGTTCAATGCATCAAGAAGAACCCAGTTCTGCCCCTAAGATAGTAAAAATTGCTCATTAACGAACACTTGGACTGTTACTGTCCAACTGTTACTGTCTCGTTTTTGAACTGTTACTCTCCGACCACTACTCAAAATTTTAACTATATCTGGAGTTATAGAACTGCGATTCATGCGCGATTAGTCTCGTTGGAAAGATAAGACATGAGGCAACATGTTCTATGATCAAGAACAACCCAGTTCTGCATCTAAGAAAGTCAAAATTGCTCATCAACAAACACTTTGACAGTTACTCTCCACCGGTTACTGTCTCGTTTTTGAACTGTTACTGTCGGACCTCTACTCAGAATTTTAACTATATCTGGAGTTACAGAACTGCGATTCAAACGCGATTAGTCTCGTTGGAAAGCTAAGACAGGGGGCTACAAGTTCTATGATCAAGAAGAACCCAGTTCTGCCTCTAAGATAGTCAAAATTACTCAACTACGAACACTTGGACTGTTACTCTCCAACTGTTACTGTCTCGTTTTTTAACTGTTACTGTCCGACCTCTGCTCAAAATTTTAACTATATCTGGAGTTATAGAACTGCGATTCATGCGCGATTAGTCTCGTTGGAAAGATAAGACATGAGGCAACATGTTCTATGATCAAGAACAACCCAGTTCTGCATCTAAGATAGTCAAAATTGCTCATCAACAAACACTTTGACTGTTACTCTCCACCGGTTACTGTCTCGTTTTTGAACTGTTACTGTCAGACCTCTACTCAGAATTTTAACTATATCTGGAGTTACAGAACTGCGATTCAAACGCGATTAGTCTCGTTGGAAAGATAAGACATGAGGCTACAAATTCAATGCATCAAGAAGAACCCAGTTCTGCCTCTAAGATAGTCAAAATTGCTCATCAACAAACACTTGGACTGTTACTGTCCAACTGTTACGGTCTCGTTTTTGAACTGTTACTCTCCGCCCTCTACTCAGAATTTTAACTATATCTGGAGTTATAGAACTCCGATTCAAGCGCGATTAGTCTCGTTGGAAAGCTAAGACATGAGGCTACAAGTTCAATGCATCAAGAAGAACCCAGTTCTGCCCCTAAGATAGTAAAAATTGCTCATTAACGAACACTTGGACTGTTACTGTCCAACTGTTACTGTCTCGTTTTTCAACTGTTACTCTCCGACCACTACTCAAAATTTTAACTATATCTGGAGTTATAGAACTGCGATTCATGCGTGATTAGTCTCGTTGGAAAGATAAGACATGAGGCAACATGTTCTATGATCAAGAACAACCAAGTTCTGCATCTAAGATAGTCAAAATTGCTCATCAACAAAAACTTTGACTGTTACTCTCCACCGGTTACTGTCTCGTTTTTGAACTGTTACTGTCTGACCTCTACTCAGAATTTGAACTATATCTGGAGTTACAGAACTGCGATTCAAACGCGATTAGTCTCGTTGGAAAGATAAGACATGAGGCTACAAATTCAATGCATCAAGAAGAACCCAGTTCTGCCTCTAAGATAGTCAAAATTGCTCAACTAAGAACACTTGGACTGTTACTGTCCAACTGTTACGGTCTCGTTTTTGAACTGTTACTCTCCGCCCTCTACTCAGAATTTTAACTATATCTGGAGTTATAGAACTCCGATTCAAGCGCGATTAGTCTCGTTGGAAAGCTAAGACATGAGGCTACAAGTTCAATGCATCAAGAAGAACCCAGTTCTGCCCCTAAGATAGTAAAAATTGCTCATTAACGAACACTTGGACTGTTACTGTCCAACTGTTACTGTCTCGTTTTTCAACTGTTACTCTCCGACCACTACTCAAAATTTTAACTATATCTGGAGTTATAGAACTGCGATTCATGCGTGATTAGTCTCGTTGGAAAGATAAGACATGAGGCAACATGTTCCATGATCAAGAACAACCAAGTTCTGCATCGAAGATAGTCAAAATTGCTCATCAACAAAAACTTTGACTGTTACTCTCCACCGGTTACTGTCTCGTTTTTGAACTGTTACTGTCTGCCTCTACTCAGAATTTGAACTATATCTGGAGTTACAGAACTGCGATTCAAACGCGATTAGTCTCGTTGGAAAGATAAGACATGAGGCTACAAATTCAATGCATCAAGAAGAACCCAGTTCTGCCTCTAAGATAGTCAAAATTGCTCAACTAAGAACACTTGGACTGTTACTCTCCAACTGTTACTGTCTCGTTTTTTAACTGTTACTGTCCGACCTCTGCTCAAAATCTTAACTATATCTGGAGTTATAGAACTGCGATTCATGCGCGATTAGTCTCGTTGGAAAGATAAGACATGAGGCAACATGTTCGATGATCAAGAACAACCCAGTTCTGCATCTAAGATAGTCAAAATTGCTCATCAACAAACACTTTGACTGTTACTCTCCACCGGTTACTGTCTCGTTTTTGAACTGTTACTGTCTGACCTCTACTCAGAATTTTAACTATATCTGGAGTTACAGAACTGCGATTCAAACGCGATTAGTCTCGTTGGAAAGATAAGACATGAGGCTACAAATTCAATGCATCAAGAAGAACCCAGTTCTGCCTCTAAGATAGTCAAAATTGCTCAACTAAGAACACTTGGGCTGTTACTCTCCAACTGTTACTGTCTCGTTTTTTAACTGTTACTGTCCGACTTCTACTCAAAATTTTAACTATATCTGGAGTTATAGAACTGCGATTCATGCGCGATTAGTCTCGTTGGAAAGATAAAACATGAGGCAACATGTTCTATGATCAAGAACAACCAAGTTCTGCATCTAAGATAGTCAAAATTGCTCATCAACAAAAACTTTGACTGTTACTCTCCACCGGTTACTGTCTCGTTTTTGAACTGTTACTGTCTGACCTCTACTCAGAAATTGAACTATATCTGGAGTTACAGAACTGCGATTCAAACGCAATTAGTCTCGTTGGAAAGATAAGACATGAGGCTACAAATTCAATGCATCAAGAAGAACCCAGTTCTGCCTCTAAGATAGTCAAAATTGCTCAACTAAGAACACTTGGACTGTTACTCTCCAACTGTTACTGTCTCGTTTTTTAACTGTTACTGTCCGACCTCTGCTCAAAATTTTAACTATATCTGGAGTTATAGAACTGCGATTCATGCGCGATTAGTCTCGTTGGAAAGATAAGACATGAGGCAACATGTTCTATGATCAAGAACAACCCAGTTCTGCATCTAAGATAGTCAAAATTGCTCATCAACAAACACTTTGACTGTTACTCTCCACCGGTTACTGTCTCGTTTTTGAACTGTTACTGTCTGACCTCTACTCAGAATTTTAACTATATCTGGAGTTACAGAACTGCGATTCAAACGCGATTAGTCTCGTTGGAAAGATAAGACATGAGGCTACAAATTCAATGCATCAAGAAGAACCCAGTTCTGCCTCTAAGATAGTCAAAATTGCTCAACTAAGAACACTTGGACTGTTACTCTCCAACTGTTACTGTCTCGTTTTTTAACTGTTACTGTCCGACCTCTACTCAAAATTTTAACTATATCTGGAGTTATAGAACTCCGATTCAAGCGCGATTTGTCTGGTTGGAAATCTAAGATGTTAGGCTACAAGTTTAATAGTTCAAGAAGAACCCGGTTCTGCATCTAAGATAGTCAAAATTGCTCATCAACAAACACTTGGACTGTTACTGTCCAACTCTTACGGTCTCGTTTTTGAACTGTTACTGTCTGCCCTCTACTCAGAATTTTAACTATATCTAGAGTTACAGAACTGCGATTCAAGCGCGATTAGTCTCGTTGGAAAGCTAAGACATGAGGCTACAAGTTCAATGCATCAAGAAGAACCCAGTTCTGCCCCTAAGATAGTAAAAATTGCTCATTAACGAACACTTGGATTGTTACTGTCCAACTGTTATTGTCTCGTTTTTGAATTGTTACACTCCGACCTCTACTCAAAATTTTAACTATATCTGGAGTTATAGAACTGCGATTCAAGCGCGATTAGTCTCGTTGGAAGGCTAAGACATGAGGCTACAAGTTCAATGCATCAAGAAGAACCCAGTTCTGCCCCTAAGATAGTAAAAATTGCTCATTAACGAACACTTGGACTGTTACTGTCCAACTGTTACTGTCTCGTTTTTGAACTGTTACTGTCCGACCTCTACTCAAAATTTTAACTATATCTGGAGTTATAGAACTCTGATTCAAGCGCGATTTGTCTAGTTGGTAATCTAAGATGTTAGGCTACAAGTTTAATAGTTCAAGAAGAACCCGGTTCTGCATCTAAGATAGTCAAAATTGCTCATCAACAAACACTTGGACTGTTACTGTCCAACTCTTACGGTCTCGTTTTTGAACTGTTACTGTCTGCCCTTTACTCAGAATTTTAACTATATCTAGAGTTACAGAACTGCGATTCAAGCGCGATTAGTCTCGTTGGAAAGCTAAGACATGAGGCTACAAGTTCAATGCATCAAGAAGAACCCAGTTCTGCCCCTAAGATAGTAAAAATTGCTCATTAACGAACACTTGGATTGTTACTGTCCAACTGTTATTGTCTCGTTTTTGAATTGTTACACTCCGACCTCTACTCAAAATTTTAACTATATCTGGAGTTATAGAACTGCGATTCAAGCGCGATTAGTCTCGTTGGAAGGCTAAGACATGAGGCTACAAGTTCAATGCATCAAGAAGAACCCAGTTCTGCCCCTAAGATAGTAAAAATTGCTCATTAACGAACACTTGGACTGTTACTGTCTCGTTTTTGAACTGTTACACTCCGACCTCTACTCAAAATTTTAACTATATCTGGAGTTATAGAACTGCGATTCAAGCGCGATTAGTCTCGTTGGAAGGCTAAGACATGAGGCTACAAGTTCAATGCATCAAGAAGAACCCAGTTCTGCCCCTAAGATAGTAAAAATTGCTCATTAACGAACACTTGGACTGTTACTGTCCAACTGTTACTGTCTCGTTTTTGAACTGTTACTCTCCGACCACTACTCAAAATTTTAACTATATCTGGAGTTATAGAACTGCGATTCATGCGTGATTAGTCTCGTTGGAAAGATAAGACATGAGGCAACATGTTCTATGATCAAGAACAACCCAGTTCTGCATCTAAGAAAGTCAAAATTGCTCATCAACAAACACTTTGACAGTTACTCTCCACCGGTTACTGTCTCGTTTTTGAACTGTTACTGTCGGACCTCTACTCAGAATTTTAACTATATCTGGAGTTACAGAACTGCGATTCAAACGCGATTAGTCTCGTTGGAAAGCTAAGACAGGGGGCTACAAGTTCTATGATCAAGAAGAACCCAGTTCTGCCTCTAAGATAGTCAAAATTGCATTCAACTACGAACACTTGGACTGTTACTCTCCAACTGTTACTGTCTCGTTTTTTAACTGTTACTGTCCGACCTCTGCTCAAAATTTTAACTATATCTGGAGTTATAGAACTGCGATTCATGCGCGATTAGTCTCGTTGGAAAGATAAGACATGAGGCAACATGTTCTATGATCAAGAACAACCCAGTTCTGCATCTAAGAAAGTCAAAATTGCTCATCAACAAACACTTTGACAGTTACTCTCCACCGGTTACTGTCTCGTTTTTGAACTGTTACTGTCTGACCTCTACTCAGAATTTTAACTATATCTGGAGTTACAGAACTGCGATTCAAACGCGATTAGTCTCGTTGGAAAGATAAGACATGAGGCTACAAATTCAATGCATCAAGAAGAACCCAGTTCTGCCTCTAAGATAGTCAAAATTGCTCAACTAAGAACACTTGGGCTGTTACTCTCCAACTGTTACTGTCTCGTTTTTTAACTGTTACTGTCCGACTTCTACTCAAAATTTTAACTATATCTGGAGTTATAGAACTGCGATTCATGCGCGATTAGTCTCGTTGGAAAGATAAAACATGAGGCAACATGTTCTATGATCAAGAACAACCAAGTTCTGCATCTAAGATAGTCAAAATTGCTCATCAACAAAAACTTTGACTGTTACTCTCCACCGGTTACTGTCTCGTTTTTGAACTGTTACTGTCTGACCTCTACTCAGAATTTGAACTATATCTGGAGTTACAGAACTGCGATTCAAACGCGATTAGTCTCGTTGGAAAGATAAGACATGAGGCTACAAATTCAATGCATCAAGAAGAACCCAGTTCTGCCTCTAAGATAGTCAAAATTGCTCAACTAAGAACACTTGGACTGTTACTCTCCAACTGTTACTGTCTCGTTTTTTAACTGTTACTGTCCGACCTCTGCTCAAAATTTTAACTATATCTGGAGTTATAGAACTGCGATTCATGCGCGATTAGTCTCGTTGGAAAGATAAGACATGAGGCAACATGTTCTATGATCAAGAACAACCCAGTTCTGCATCTAAGATAGTCAAAATTGCTCATCAACAAACACTTTGACTGTTACTCTCCACCGGTTACTGTCTCGTTTTTGAACTGTTACTGTCTGACCTCTACTCAGAATTTTAACTATATCTGGAGTTACAGAACTGCGATTAAAACGCGATTAGTCTCGTTGGAAAGATAAGACATGAGGCTACAAATTCAATGCATCAAGAAGAACCCAGTTCTGCCTCTAAGATAGTCAAAATTGCTCAACTAAGAACACTTGGACTGTTACTCTCCAACTGTTACTGTCTCGTTTTTTAACTGTTACTGTCCGACCTCTACTCAAAATTTTAACTATATCTGGAGTTATAGAACTCCGATTCAAGCGCGATTTGTCTGGTTGGAAATCTAAGATGTTAGGCTACAAGTTTAATAGTTCAAGAAGAACCTGGTTCTGCATCTAAGATAGTCAAAATTGCTCATCAACAAACACCTGGACTGTTACTGTCCAACTCTTACGGTCTCGTTTTTGAACTGTTACTGTCTGCCCTCTACTCAGAATTTTAACTATATCTAGAGTTACAGAACTGCGATTCAAGCGCGATTAGTCTCGTTGGAAAGCTAAGACATGAGGCTACAAGTTCAATGCATCAAGAAGAACCCAGTTCTGCCCCTAAGATAGTAAAAATTGCTCATTAACGAACACTTGGATTGTTACTGTCCAACTGTTATTGTCTCGTTTTTGAATTGTTACACTCCGACCTCTACTCAAAATTTTAACTATATCTGGAGTTATAGAACTGCGATTCAAGCGCGATTAGTCTCGTTGGAAGGCTAAGACATGAGGCTACAAGTTCAATGCATCAAGAAGAACCCAGTTCTGCCCCTAAGATAGTAAAAATTGCTCATTAACGAACACTTGGACTGTTACTGTCCAACTGTTACTGTCTCGTTTTTGAACTGTTACTGTCCGACCTCTACTCAAAATTTTAACTATATCTGGAGTTATAGAACTCTGATTCAAGCGCGATTTGTCTAGTTGGTAATCTAAGATGTTAGGCTACAAGTTTAATAGTTCAAGAAGAACCCGGTTCTGCATCTAAGATAGTCAAAATTGCTCATCAACAAACACTTGGACTGTTACTGTCCAACTCTTATGGTCTCGTTTTTGAACTGTTACTGTCTGCCCTCTACTCAGAATTTTAACTATATCTAGAGTTACAGAACTGCGATTCAAGCGCGATTAGTCTCGTTGGAAAGCTAAGACATGAGGCTACAAGTTCAATGCATCAAGAAGAACCCAGTTCTGCCCCTAAGATAGTAAAAATTGCTCATTAACGAACACTTGGATTGTTACTGTCCAACTGTTATTGTCTCGTTTTTGAATTGTTACACTCCGACCTCTACTCAAAATTTTAACTATATCTGGAGTTATAGAACTGCGATTCAAGCGCGATTAGTCTCGTTGGAAGGCTAAGACATGAGGCTACAAGTTCAATGCATCAAGAAGAACCCAGTTCTGCCCCTAAGATAGTAAAAATTGCTCATTAACGAACACTTGGACTGTTACTGTCCAACTGTTACTGTCTCGTTTTTGAACTGTTACACTCCGACCTCTACTCAAAATTTTAACTATATCTGGAGTTATAGAACTGCGATTCAAGCGCGATTAGTCTCGTTGGAAGGCTAAGACATGAGGCTACAAGTTCAATGCATCAAGAAGAACCCAGTTCTGCCCCTAAGATAGTAAAAATTGCTCATTAACGAACACTTGGACTGTTACTGTCCAACTGTTACTGTCTCGTTTTTGAACTGTTACTCTCCGACCACTACTCAAAATTTTAACTATATCTGGAGTTATAGAACTGCGATTCATGCGTGATTAGTCCCGTTGGAAAGATAAGACATGAGGCAACATGTTCTATGATCAAGAACAACCCAGTTCTGCATCTAAGAAAGTCAAAATTGCTCATCAACAAACACTTTGACAGTTACTCTCCACCGGTTACTGTCTCGTTTTTGAACTGTTACTGTCGGACCTCTACTCAGAATTTTAACTATATCTGGAGTTACAGAACTGCGATTCAAACGCGATTAGTCTCGTTGGAAAGCTAAGACAGAGGGCTACAAGTTCTATGATCAAGAAGAACCCAGTTCTGCCTCTAAGATAGTCAAAATTGCTCAACTACGAACACTTGGACTGTTACTCTCCAACTGTTACTGTCTCGTTTTTTAACTGTTACTGTCCGACCTCTGCTCAAAATTTTAACTATATCTGGAGTTATAGAACTGCGATTCATGCGCGATTAGTCTCGTTGGAAAGATAAGACATAAGGCAACATGTTCTATGATCAAGAACAACCCAGTTCTGCATCTAAGATAGTCAAAATTGCTCATCAACAACCACTTTGACTGTTACTCTCCACCGGTTACTGTCTCGTTTTTGAACTGTTACTGTCAGACCTCTACTCAGAATTTTAACTATATCTGGAGTTACAGAACTGCGATTCAAACGCGATTAGTCTCGTTGGAAAGATAAGACATGAGGCTACAAATTCAATGCATCAAGAAGAACCCAGTTCTGCCTCTAAGATAGTCAAAATTGCTCATCAACAAACACTTGGACTGTTACTCTCCAATTGTTATTGTTTCGTTTTTGAACTGTTACTGTGTGACCTCTACTCAAAATTTTAACTATATCTGGAGTTATTGAACTGCGATTCAAGCGCAATTTGTCTGGTTGGAAAGCTAAGACATGAGGCTACAAATTCAATGCATCAAGAAGAACCCAGTTCTGCCTCTAAGATAGTAAAAATTGCTCGACTACGAACACTTGGACTGTTACTCTCCAACTGTTACTGTCTCGTTTTTGAACTGTTACTGTCCGACCTCTACTCAAAATTTTAACTATATCTGGAGTTATAGAACTCTGATTCAAGCGTGATTTGTCTGGTTGGAAATCTAAGACGTTAGGCTACAAGTTCAATAGTTCAAGAAGAACCCAGTTCTGCATCTAACATAGTCAAAATTGCTCATCAACAAACACTTGGACTGTTACTGTCCAACTGTTACGGTCTCGTTTTTGAACTGTTACTGTCTGCCCTCTACTCAGAATTTTAACTATATCTAGAGTTATAGAACTGCGATTCAAGCGCGATTAGTCTCGTTGGAAAGATAAGTCATGAGGCTACAAATTCAATACATCAAGAAGAACCCACTTCTGCCTCTAAGATAGTCAAAATTGCTCATCAACAAACACATGGACTGTTACTGTCCAACTGTTACTGTCTCGTTTTTGAACTGTTACTGTCCGACCTCTACTCAGAATTTTAACTATATCTGGAGTTATAGAACAACGATTCAAGCACGATTAGTCTCGTTGGAAAGATAAGACATGAGGCTACAAGTTCAATGCATCAAGAACAACCCAGTTTTGCCTCTAAGATAGTCAAAAGTGCTCATCAACAAACACATGGACTATTACTTTCCAAGTGTTACTGTCTCGTTTTTGAACTGTTACTGTCTGCCCTCTACTCAGAATTTTAACTATATGTGGAGTTATAGAACTGCGATTCAAGAGCGATTAGTCTCGTTGGAAAGCTAAGACAGGAGGCTACAAGTTCTACGATCAAGAAGAACCCAGTTCTGCCTCTAAGATAGTCAAAATTGCTCAACAACAAACACTTGGACTGTTACTGGCCAACTGTTACTGTCTCTTTTTTGAATTGTCTGACGTTTACTCAGAATTTTAACTATATCTGGAGTTATAGAACTGCGATTCAAGCGCGATTAGTCTCGTTGGAAAGCTAAGACATGAGGCTACAAGTTCTATGATCAAGAAGAACCCAGTTCTGCCCCTAAGATAGTCAAAATTGCTCATCAAGAAACACTTGGACTGTTACTCTCCAACTGTTAGTGTCTCGTTTTTGAACTGTTACTGCGTGACCTCTACTCAAAATTTTAACTATATCTGGAGTTATAGAACTCTGATTCAAGCGCGATTAGTCTTGTTGGAAATCTAAGACGTTAGGCCACAAGTTCAATAGTTCAAAAAGAACCCAGTTCTGCATCTAAGATAGTAAAAATTGTTCATCAACAAACACTTGGACTGTTACTGTCCAACTCTTACGGTCTCGTTTTTGAACTGTTACTGTCTGCCCTCTACTCAGAATTTTAACTATATCTAGAGTTATAGAAATGCGATTCAAGCGCGATTAGTCTCGTTGGAAAGCTAAGACATGAGGCTACAAGTTCAATGCATCAAGAAGAACCCAGTTCTGCCCCTAAGATAGTAAAAATTGCTCATTAACGAACACTTGGATTGTTACTGTCCAACTGTTATTGTCTCGTTTTTGAATTGTTACTCTACGACCTCTACTCAAAATTTTAACTATATCTGGAGTTATAGAACTGCGATTCAAGCGCGATTAGTCTCGTTGGAAAGCTAAGACAGGAGGCTACAAGTTCTATCATCAAGAAGAACCCAGTTCTGCATCTAAGATAGTCAAAATTGCTCATCAACAAACACTTAGACTGTTACTCTACAACTGTTACTGTCTCGTTTTTGAACTGTTACTGTCTGCCCTCTGCTCATAATTTTAAATATATCTGGTGTTATAGACTTGCGATTGAAGCGCGATTAGTTTCGTTGGAAAGCTAAGACATGAGGCTACAAGTTCAATGCATCAAGAAGAACCCAGTTCTGCCTCTAAGATATTAAAAATTGCTCATGAACGAACACTTGGACTGTTACTGTCCAACTGTTACTGTCTCGTTTTTGAACTGTTACTGTCTGACCTCTACTCAAAATTTTAACTATATCTGGAGTTATAGAACTGCGATTCAAGCGCGATTTGTCTGGTTGGAAAGCTAAGACATGAGGCTACAAGTTCAATGTATCAAGCAGAACCCAGTTCAGCCTCTAAGATAGTCAAAATTGCTCATCAACAAACACTTGGACTGTTACTCTCCAACTGTTAATGTCTCGTTTTTGAACTGTTACTGTTTGACCTCTACTCAGAATTTTAACTATATCTGGAGTTATAGAACTGCGATTCAAGCGCGATTAGTCTCGTTGGAAAGCTAAGACATGAGGCTACAAGTTCAATGCATCAAGAAGAACCCAGTTCTGCCCCTAAGATAGTAAAAATTGCTCATTAACGAACACTTGGATTGTTACTGTCCAACTGTTATTGTCTCCTTTTTGAATTGTTACACTCCGACCTCTACTCAAAATTTTAACTATATCTGGAGTTATAGAACTGCGATTCAAGCGCGATTAGTCTCGTTGGAAAGCTAAGACAGGAGGCTACAAGTTCTATGATCAAGAAGAACCCAGTTCTGCATCTAAGATAGTCAAAATTGCTCATCAATAAACAATTGGACTGTTACTCTCCAACTGTTACGGTCTCGTTTTTGAACTGTTACTGTCTGCCCTCTACTCAGAATTTTAACTATATCTGGAGTTATAGAACTGCGATTCAAGCGCGATTAGTCTCGTTGGAAAGCTAAGACATGAGGCTACAAGTTCAATGCATCAAGAAGAACCCAGTTCTGCCCCTAAGATAGTAAAAATTGCTCATCAACGAACACTTGGACTGTTACTGTCCAACTGTTACTGTCTCGTTTTTGAACTGTTACTCTCCGACCTCTACTCAGAATTTTAACTATATCTGGAGTTATAGAACTCCGATTCAAGTGCGATTTGTCTGGTTGGAAATCTAAGACGTTAGGCTACAAGTTCAATAGTTCAAGAAGAACCCAGTTCTGCATCTAAGATAGTAAAAATTGTTCATCAACAAACACTTGGACTGTTACGGTCTCGTTTTTGAACTGTTACTGTCTGCCCTCTGCTCAGAATTTTAACTATATCTGGAGTTATAGACCTGCGATTCAAGCGCGATTAGTCTCGTTGGAAAGCTAAGACATTAGGCTACAAGTTCAATGCATCAAGAAGAACCCAGTTCTGCCCCTAAGATAGTAAAAATTGCTCATCAACGAACACTTGGACTGTTACTGTCCAACTGTTACTGTCTCGTTTTTGAACTGTTACTCTCCGACCTCTACTCAAAATTTTAACTATATCTGGAGGTATAGAACTCTGATTCAAGCGCGATTAGTCTCGTTGGAAATCTAAGACGTTAGGCTATGATTGTGCATCAAAAGTATCATTAAGTCTCTTATTTTACATATGTATTGATTGTTTTTATTTGGGTTTTTTATAATAATTGATGTGCTTTTTAGTAATGAAGTTTATTTTAATGTTTCGATAGGTTTTTGGAGCTTAAATGAATTATTTCAGAAAATTCAACGTCGGAATTCAGAACAAAGCATTGAAGAGAAATTTAGTTGAAGATTGAAGAAAATCTTGGTTCAAATAAGTGCTTCAAATTTGCCCCAAAAATCAATTCTATTCCAATTCTAGAAAAGAATATCATATGATCTATTTCAAGCCCAAACTTGCCTTATGTTGTGTGCAAACTTCAACCATTAAACACTCAAGGTTTTAATGTCAATCTTAGCCCAAATAATAGGTACATTTGTATCCTTATTTGATACTTAAATTCAGCCCCAAATCAGCCCCAAATCAGCCTCAAATCAGCCTCCAAATCAGCCCAAGCACAATTCATGATCTTACATGTCCACACAACAAATAACATTTGATTTATTTTGGATAATTCATTGATCCAAGAGGGAAAGCACATGGATGGAAAGCTAGAGGGGACATTGTCACATTATTTTGGGTCAAAAAGAAGAAAGAGACAGCTCACAAAGGAGGAAGAAAAACGTGCACCAAAGTATTCTCAAAGCTGGCCTGATTTGATTTTCCAGAACACCTTCGGTGTTTTGCCCATAACTTTTGATTCAGATGTCCAAATGAGCTGTTATTTAATGATCTGGAAAGTTAACAGAATGGCCTATAAATATGTATCTAATAGACATCTTCAAAGGAGGCTTATAAGAGGGTCAAATTGCTGTCTAAAGTTAGAGTCAGATTTGTGTCCGAATATTTACTGAAATTGTGTTGTATTCTTCTTTATAGATTTCGGTTCTTTAGCTTGTAAAACTTATTATTTCAGTGTGATTCAAGTTATTTCATGTTTATTGAAGTGTTCTTATATATAATCATGGTTGGCTAATCTCCTTCTTGGATCCAAATCAAGGATGATGGTGATTGAGGTGAGTTCTTTAAGATATGAATGAATCTTAATGTTTATCTTCTTATTTTCTTCATGAATGTTTTATTATTGCAAAGAAATTTTAGAAATCATTTAGGTAATGTTATAATCTTGAATTTTTATGCACAAACCTTAGTTTTGGTATAGAGATTGCTTGATTCAATGTCTTACTTAATATGAAAGTACTTGTTCATTCTTAAGCAATAATCAATATTCATCTTTTTAAACTTCATTGTAATATCTTCCGATCTAATATCACCATCGTTGATATTAGGTTGAGTTATCTTATATATGTTGAAGGAATCACCAATACATCACCATTAGAATTGATTTGGACCAAGACTTACTTTTTCTTGTCATTTAAAATCTATTTACACTTTTTCATCTTTGAAAACAAATCCATCAATCATTTTCAACCAAGTTATTGTTAATTTAATTTCTCTTGAGTTTTTTTGTTACCTAGCTTAATTTCCAGATCTAGCTCTCTGTGGATATGACCTCGATCTTACCGAGTTAATTGCTACATCGCACACTCGTGCACTTGCGAGTTAAAACAAGCCGAACATAAAAAGCGGTCAAGCAATTTTGGCGCCGTTGCCGGGGAGCTAGCAAGCAAAGGTAACAAATTTATATTTGATTATTGGAAAACAAAAAAAAATACATATAAATAAAAAATCAAATGGCTGGTTTTACCGCCTAAAAAAAAAAATTGACCTCAACTTTTCGGATATTGGACTGTGGACTGGACTATTAATTATTGGATTTTGGTTGGTTCAACCATTTTTCTTTTATTGTCTATTCTAGTTAGTTTCTAATATTTATTTTTTATATTATAAGGCTGGTTTTACCGCTTTTTTGTGTATTTTATTTTATTTTGTTGTTTTGTTGTGATTATTTTTCTTATATTTATTGTTTGAAGTGCTTGGCTGGTATTACCGCTTTTTTTATTCATGCTTGTTATAATTATCTTTTAATGTTTATTGTTGTTAATATTGCTTATTAGTTGGAGAGTGAATTTCTTAATTTGCTGTATTTTTATTTTTGAGCTATTACTTTATCTTTTACGTTTCATTTACTTTTATTTGCAATTTTTTTTTTATTTCCTTTCCTTTCATATTCATATAATTGTTATATTATTTTTCATCATGGCTAATGTTGAAGATGTAGAGGGTGAAGGGAGTGTTCAAGGTAATGGACCTCCACAATTCAATGATCAACCTAATTTTTGAACTCTTAGGGAGTATCTTCACCCGGCTAGACAAAGTACACCTTCATGTATTATCTTACCTCTTAACCAACAAGCTTTCAATTTGAAACCGGGCATGATTCAACTTCTTCCCACATTTCACGGTATGGATTCTGAAAATCCATACATACATATTAAGGACTTTGAAGAGGTATGTAATACTTTTATTGATAGAACATGCACCGAGGAAACCATTCGGCTTAAATTGTTCCCATTCTCTCTAAAGGATAAAGCCAAGCTTTGGCTAAACTCCTTGCGTCCTAGGTCTATAGGTACATGGAGAGAAATGCAAGCTGAATTTTTGAAAAAATACTTCCCCACTCATAGGACGGCAGCCTTACAACGTCAAATGATGAATTTTTCTTGTAGTCCAAATGAGTCATTTCACCAAGCTTGGGAAAGGTTCAAAGACTTGTTAAATGCATGTCCCCACCATGGTTTTGAGATGTGGAGGTTAGTGAGTTTCTTCTACGACTCTCTTACCGCAGATTTTAAAAAGCTAGTGTCAACCATGTGTAATGGTGAGTTTTATGATAAAGAACCAAGTGAAGCCTTTGATTTCTTTGATCAATTGGCTGAAAACACAAAGCAATGGGAGACTTCTCTCCCACTTCATGTTGAGTCTAGAAACACCATTTCTCATTCAAGTGGGAAGTTCCAATTGAAAGAGACTGATGACCTCAATGCTAGATTAGCCTCATTGGCTAGGAAAGTAGAGTCTCTTGAGATTAAAAAAGTGCATGTCATGAGTGAACAACAAGAGGAAAGTTGTGTTGTTTGTGAGAGTAAAGGGCATAGGACAATTGAGTGTCCTACCATTCCAGCTTTCAAGGAAGTCCTATATGGCCAAACTTCTGATTCAAGTAATGTTAGAAAGCCATTTTCAAACCAAGTAGGCAATCCCTACTCTGAGACCTATAATCCTGGATGGAGGAACCACCTAAATTTTGGATGGAGAAATGAGGGCTCTTCAGTACCTCAAACATTTCAACCTCCACCCCAACCATTTCATGCTCCCACACATAACACATACCAACCACCTCATAAGAGATCCCTAGAGGATACTCTTCAACAATTCATGCAAACACAAGGAGGAATCAACAACCAAGCTTACAAATTTCAAGACCAGACCAATAGGACCTTAGATGACATTCGAAGTCAACTAACCAAGTTGACTCAATCACTAAGCATTCAAGAGAAGGGAAAGATTCCAGCGCAACCAATGCCAAATCCTAGAGGTCAGGTACACATGAGTGAATCCTCATCTAGTGAACCTTCAAACCATGAACAAGTCCAAGCCATCACTACCCTTAGAAGTGGAAAGATTGTTGACAAAGCTATAGGTTTTGAGATTCCTAGAGGTATTGTGGAGGAGAAATCTAAGGAAAGTGAAGAGGAAATCAAAACACAAGTGACAAATGAGAGCTTGAGTGACAAAGAAGGTGAGATAAATGAGAAAGAGATGAGTGAGAAAGGAGATGATTCAAGAAAAATTGGAGTCAAAGTGAGTGATTTAGAATTTGTTCCTAGAGCACCATTTCCACAAAGGTTAGGGAAACCTAAACATGATCTTATGAACTCGGAAATCTATGAATTGTTCAAACAAGTGAAAGTCAACATTCCACTCCTTGATGCAATTAAACAAGTCCCATCTTATGCAAAGTTCCTCAAGGACTTATGCACAGTTAAAAGGAGATTGAATGTGAAAGAAAGAGCCTTTCTAACTGAACATGCTAGTGCCATCATCCAGTTTAAGACCCCTCCCAAATACAAAGATCCTGGTTGTCCTACTGTTTCATGCATTATTGGAAGTCATAAGATAGACCAAGCTTTGTTGGATTTAGGAGCAAGTGTGAATTTGATACCCTACACTGTTTACGAACAGTTAGGTTTAGGAGAAATCAAGCCTACTCGAATCACCCTTCAATTAGCTGACAGGTCAATCAAGATTCCCAGGGGTATTGTTGAGGATGTGTTGGTCCAAGTAGATAAATTCTACTTTCCTGTTGATTTTGTAGTGTTGGACACCGCACCTATTCAAGGTTCTAATGCTCCCATCCCAGTCATCTTAGGTAGACCTTTCCTAGCTACATCCAATGCTTTAATCAACTATAGGAATGGGGTGATGAAATTGTCTTTTGGGAATATGACTGTGGAGATGAACATATTTAATGTCTCCAAACAAATTGGTGAACATGAGGACATTAGAGAGGTGGATTTGATCCAAACAGTTTGTCAAGAACACTTTGAGAGAGAGTGGATCAAGGATCCATTGGAGAGAACTTTAATTCATGATGAAAGATTTTGTTCTTTGGAATGTGTTGATGAGGAAGTAAGAGAACTCGAGACTTATCTAGATCCAATGCCTATTATGTCAATAGGTCAATGGACCCCATCGTTTGAGCCTTTGATTTCACCCCAAGTGAAAGCTGAGGCATCTCTTGTCCAACCTTATAAACCAGAAAGGAAGCCTTTACCAAGTGATCTTAAGTATGCTTTTCTAGGGGAAGATGAATCATATCCTATTGTGATTTCATCAAAACTTAGCATAGAGCAGGAACAAGAACTTTTGAGAGTGGTGAGAAAACACAAGAAAGCAATTGGGTGGACTATTACTGACTTGAAAGGAATTAGTCCTCTTTTATGTACACATAGAATTTATCTTGAAGAAGAGGCTAAATCTGTGAGGCAAATGCAAAGACGATTGAACCCAAATATGAAGGAAGTAGTAAGAGGTGAAGTGCTTAAGCTACTTGATGCAGGTATCATTTACCCCATTGCAAACTCAAAATGGGTTAGTCCAACCCAAGTTGTCCCTAAGAAATCTGGAGTCACGGTAGTGAAGAATGAAAATAATGAGCTAGTACCAACTAGAATCCAAACTGGATGGCGTATGTGCATTGATTATCGTAAGTTGAACATGGTGACTAGGAAGAACCATTTTCCACTTCCATTTTTAGACCAAGTGCTTGAAAGAGTAGCCGGAAGAGCTTTCTATTGTTTTCTTGATGGATACTCAGGTTACAACCAAATTGAAATTTCTTTAGAAGACCAAGAAAAAACCACATTCACTTGTCCTTTTGGTACCTATGCTTATAGAAGAATGCCTTTTGGCTTGTGTAATGCACCAGCCACTTTTCAAAGATGTATGATGAGTATCTTTAGTGACATGGTGGAAATTGTTTTGGAAGTTTTCATGGATGATTTTTCAGTTTATGGGGATTCTTATGAGTTGTGTCTAATGCATTTGGAAAAAGTTCTTGAAAGGTGTGAGGAGAGCAATCTTGTACTCAATTGGGAGAAGTGTCATTTTATGGTGACACATGGCATTGTTTTAGGTCACATTGTCTCTTCAAAAGGGATAAAGGTAGATAAGTCAAAGGTTGAAGTCATTCAAAAATTACCTACCCCTCGGACTGTGAAAGATGTGAGATCCTTCTTAGGACACGCTGGTTTTTACCGAAGATTCATTCATTCTTTTAGTACCATTGCCAAACCATTGTGTAACTTGTTGTCACAAGATGTTCAATTTGATTGGACATCAAAATGTCAAGAAGCTTTTGAAAAGCTTAAAGGGTTGTTGACCACTGCACCAATCATGCAAGCTCCTGATTGGTCTTTACCATTTGAACTGATGTGTGATGCTAGTGATTTTGCAGTAGGGGCTGTTTTAGGGCAAAGAAAAGATAAGAAGCCTCATGTCATTTATTATGCTAGCAAGACTTTGAATGATGCTCAATTGAATTACACTACAACTGAAAAAGAACTTTTAGCTGTGGTCTTTGCATTGGACAAGTTTCGGTCTTATTTGGTTGGATCTCTTGTTATTATTTTCACTAATCATGCAGCATTGAAATACTTGCTCACAAAACAAGATGCCAAGCCACGTTTGATTCGATGGATCCTCCTACTCCAAGAGTTTAACCTTGAAATTCGAGATAAAAAGGGAGTAGAGAATGTAGTGGCTGATCATTTGTCCCGTCTTTCAAGCTATGAGACCACAATTGATGAATCTCCAATAAATGAATTCTTTGCTGATGAAAATTTATTTTGTGCAGGTACTGTTTCCTACCTTGGCTCTCCATGGTATACTGACATAGCAAATTACCTAGCCACAAGTCAGATTCCTTCTCATTGGTCTAAACTTGACAAACAAAAATTCTTGCGCAATGTGCGTACCTTTTTTTGGGATGACCCCTACCTATTTAAATACTGCCCTGACCAAATTGTTAGGCGGTGCATTCCTGATCATGAAATTCCAAGTGTAATTAATTTTTGTCATGCATTAACCTGTGGTGGGCATTTCTCTTCCAAGAAAACCACTGCCAAGATCTTGCAGTGTGGTTTTTATTGGCCCACCATGTTCAAAGATGTCCATGCCTTCTGTGTTGCATGTGACCGATGCCAACGACTAGGTAACCTCACTAGGCGTAACATGATGCCCCTAAACCCCATTTTTGTTTTGGAAATATTTGATTGTTGGGGGATTGATTTCATGGGACCTTTTCCAAGTTCATTTGGTTACCAATTCATCCTTGTAGCTGTTGATTATGTGTCTAAATGGGTGGAGGCCATTGCATCTCGAACTAATGACCATCGAGTTGTGGTCAAATTCTTGAAAGAAAACATTTTCTCTCGTTTTGGCATGCCCCGGGCTATGATTAGTGATGGGGGAAAACATTTTTGTAACAAGCCCGTTGGGATTTTGATGAGAAAATATGGTGTAATTCACAATGTCAGTACCCCCTATCACCCACAGACTAGTGGCCAAGCTAAGTTGGCAAATAGGGAGATCAAGAACATTTTAGAGAAAACAGTCAATCCAAACCGTAAAGATTGGTCCCTACGACTAGTTGATGCTTTGTGGGCATATCGCACTGCTTACAAGACCTCTTTAGGAATGTCTCCTTATAGGTTAGTTTATGGAAAGCCTTGTCATCTCCCTGTTGAGATTGAGCACCATGCATATTGGGCCATCCGGCAATTCAATGACAATGAAAATGAGGTTGGCAAAAATAGAAAGCTTCAATTGGATGAATTAGAGGAGCTGAGAAATGATGCATTTGAAAATGCAAAAATTTCAAAACATAAGATGAAAGCTTTGCATGATAAACATATTTTTAGAAAATCCTTTCATGTTGGTCAAAAGGTTCTCTTGTATAATTCACGATTACATCTCTTTCCTGGGAAGTTGAGGACAAAATGGATTGGTCCATTTGTGATTAAATCCATCTCTGAGCATGGTGCATTTGAGGTAGAAAATCCTAAGAATGGAAATGTTTTCAAAGTAAATGGTCATCGATTGAAACCTTATCTTGAAAACGTTGTGGCTGAAGTTGAGACATTGGATCTTGAAGATCCAATACCATTGTAGTATCAGAAGTAATGAGTTTTTATTTTTATTTTTATTTTTATTTTTATTTCATTTTTATTTATTTTTTTATTTTTCGTTCTTCCATCTCTTATATTTTCTTGTTCATGCATTAGGGACAATGCATTATTTTAAGTTGGGGGGTGTGAGGTTCTTTATTTTCAAAAAAAAAAAAAACATCAATGTTTTCTTTTAGTTGTGATATGCAGGTAAAAAAAAAAATCAAGCAAGAAGTCAGCTCATGTCCAATTCAATCAGACATTCATCCTTGAGAACAAAAGGGGAGTAACAGTTTTCTAATCTTTATACTTTTCTTCTCTTTCTTTTTTACATTGAGGATAATGAAAAACTTAATTTTAGATATTTGATTATGTTGAATGCTTGAGATAATCATGCTTGTTAAAAAAAAAAAACTTGCATTCGTATGTGAATGAGACTTGTTTAGGATCAACATTACTTTTTTGGATTCATTATTGTGTTGAACATTGCATGCTTTAATTTGGGATAGATAATATCTTATAAAGCAAGATATAGCATACTTTTTTCTTAAGATTATTGAAGTACATCTTTCCTTGTAAAAGTTGTGTGAGTTGTGTGATTATGCATGAAAGATGAGTGTGATGCTTTACTTGTGATCATCCCTTTTGATCTAGTCCTAAACAAGGTTTAAGTAAATAGAGTAATCATTATTACACAAATGTGTACAAAGTTCTATCTACTCCAATGTTTTGAGTTGCTCAGTAACTAGGGGTATTCATCACAAATGTTTATCTTTACGTCAAACGGCAGCTTGAAATATGAGTATGCAAAGCACTTTAAGTTTGTGACTTTGTGAGTAACCGGGTGCATTCATCACAAATGTTTGTATTCGCGTCAAAAGGGAAGTGACCACTTAAAGAAAAAGAATAAATAATATCATCAAAAAAAAATTATATATATATATATAGATACTTCTCTAGTTTACTACCTTGTTTGTAGTAGTGAGAAGGGAAGATTACAAGTTGAGTTTTCGCGTGAATCAATTATGTTGGTTGCATGATAAATACGATTGAATTTGGAATTTTGTATGGATGTTTGATTTAGAGAATGTGAGTATGCTTATTTTTCTTTATTTGCTATTGTGTACACTAAGTTAAAGATACCAATGTTTGCATGATAGGTCCTTTAAGTGTGATGAGTCGAGCCTAATTATGTTGTTATTATTCTTTTTTTCTTTCAAAGGTTTTATGTTTTGTTTTGCTTGAGGACTAGCAAAATCTAAGTTGGGGGGTGTGATTGTGCATCAAAAGTATCATTAAGTCTCTTATTTTACATATGTATTTATTGTTTTTATTTGGGTTTTTTATAATAATTGATGTGTTTTTTAGTAATGAAGTTTATTTTAATGTTTCGATAGGTTTTTGGAGCTTAAATGAATTATTTCAGAAAATTCAACGTCGGAATTCGGAACAAAGCATTGAAGAGAAATTTAGTTGAAGATTGAAGAAAATCTTGGTTCAAATAAGTGCTTCAAATTTGCCCCAAAAATCAATTCTATTCCAATTCTAGAAAAGAATATCATATGATCTATTTCAAGCCCAAACTTGCCTTATGTTGTGTGCAAACTTCAACCATTAAACACTCAAGGTTTTAATGTCAATCTTAGCCCAAATAATAGGTACATTTCTATCCTTATTTGATATTTAAATTCAGCCCCAAATCAGCCCCAAATCAGCCTCAAATCAGCCTCCAAATCAGCCCAAGCACAATTCATGATCTTACATGTCCACACAACAAATAACATTTGATTTATTTTGGATAATTCATTGATCCAAGAGGGAAAGCACATGGATGGAAAGCTGGAGGGGACATTGTCACATTATTTTGGGTCAAAAAGAAGAAAGAGACAGCTCACAAAGGAGGAAGAAAAACGTGCACCAAAGTATTCTCAAAGCTGGCCTGATTTGATTTTCCAGAATACCTTCGGTGTTTTGCCCATAACTTTTGATTCAGATGTCCAAATGAGCTGTTCTTTAATGATCTGGAAAGTTAACAGAATGGCCTATAAATATGTCTCTAATAGACATCTTCAAAGGAGGCTTCTAAGAGGGTCACATTGCTGTCCAAAGTTAGAGTCAGATTTGTGTCCGAATATTTACTGAAATTGTGTTGTATTCTTCTTTATAGATTTCGGTTCTTTAGCTTGTAAAACTTATTATTTCAGTGTGATTCAAGTTATTTCATGTTTATTGAAGTGTTCTTATATATAATCATGGTTGGCTAATCTCCTTCTTGGATCCAAATCAAGGATGATGGTGATTGAGGTGAGTTCTTTAAGATATGAATGAATCTTAATGTTTATCTTCTTATTTTCTTCATGAATGTTTTATTATTGCAAAGAAATTTTAGAAATCATTTAGGTAATGTTATAATCTTGAATTTTTATGCACAAACCTTAGTTTTGGTATAGAGATTGCTTGATTCAATGTCTTACTTAATATGAAAGTACTTGTTCATTCTTAAGCAATAATCAATCTTCATCTTTTTAAACTTCATTGTAATATCTTCCGATCTAATATCACCATCATTGATATTAGATTGAGTTATCTTATATATGTTGAAGGAATCACCAATACATCACCATTAGAATTGATTTGGACCAAGACTTACTTTTTCTTGTCATTTAAAATCTATTTACACTTTTTCATCTTTGAAAACAAATCCATCAATCATTTTCAACCAAGTTATTGTTAATTTAATTTCTCTTGAGTTTTTTTGTTACCTAGCTTAATTTCCAGATCTAGCTCTTTGTGGATATGACCTCGATCTTACCGAGTTAATTGCTACATCGCACACTCGTGCACTTGCGACTTAAAACAAGCCGAACATAAAAAGCGGTCAAGCAGGCTACAAGTTCAATAGTTCAAGAAGAACCAGTTCTGCATCTAAGATAGTCAAAATTGCTCATCAACAAACACTTGGACTGTTACTGTCTAACTGTTACGGTCTCGTTTTTGAACTGTTACTGTCTGCCCTCTGCTCAGAATTTTAACTATATCTGGAGTTATAGAATTGCGATTCAAGCGCGATTATTCTCGTTGGAAAGCTAAGACATGAGGCTACAAGTTCAATGCATCAAGAAGAACCCAGTTCTGCCCCTAAGATAGTAAAAATTGCTCATCAACGAACACTTGGACTGTTACTGTCCAACTGTTACTGTCTCGTTTTTGAACTGTTACTCTCCGACCTCTACTCAGAATTTTAACTATATCTGGAGGTATAGAACGACGATTCAAGCGCGTTTAGTCTCGTTGGAAAGCTAAGACAGGAGGCTACAAGTTCAATGATCAAGAATAACCCATTTCTGCATCTAAGATAGTCAAAATTGCTCATCAACAAACACTTGGACTGTCACTCTGCAACTGTTATTGTCTTGTTTTTGAACTGTTACTATCTGCCCTCTACTCAGAATTTTAAATATATCTGGAGTTATAGACCTGCGATTCAAGCGCGATTAGTATCGTTGGAAAGCTAAGACATGAGGCTAGAAGTTCAATGCATCAAAAAGAACCCAGTTCTGCCCCTAAGATAGTAAAAATTGCTCATCAACGAACACTTGGACTGTTACTATCCAACTGTTACCGACTCGTTTTTGAACTGTTACTCTCCGACCTCTACTAAGAATTTTAACTATATCTGGAGTTATAGAACTGCGATTCAAGCGCGATTAGTCTCGTTGGAAAGATAAGATATAAGGCTACAACTTCAATGCATCAAGAAGAACCCAGCTTCGCCTCTAAGATAGTCAAAATTGCTCATCAACAAACACTTGGACTGTTACTGTCCAACTGTTACGGTCTCGTTTTTGAACTGTTACTGTCTGCCCTCTACTCAGAATTTTAACTATATCTAGAGTTATAGAACTGCGATTCAAGCGCGATTAGTCTCGTTGGAAAGTTAAGACATGAGGCTACAAGTTCAATGCATCAAGAAGAACCCAGTTCTGCCCCTAAGATAGTAAAAATTGCTCATTAACGAACACTTGGACTGTTACTGTCCAACTGTTACTGTCTCGTTTTTGAACTGTTACTCTCCGACCTCTACTCAAAATTTTAACTATATCTGGAGTTATAGAACTGCGATTCAAGCGCGATTAGTCTCGTTGGAAAGCTAAGACAGGAGGCTACAAGTTCTATGATCAAGAAGAACCCAGTTATGCATCTAAGATAGTCAAAATTGCCTATCAACAAACACTTGGACTGTTACTCTCCAACTGTTACTGTCTCGTTTTTGAACTGTTACTGTGTGCCCTCTACTCAGAATTTAAATATATCTGGAGTTATAGACCTGCGATTCATGCGCGATTAGTCTCGTTGGAAAGATAAGACATGAGGCTACAAGTTCAATGCATCAAGAAAAACCCAGTTCTGCCCCTAAGATAGTAAAAATTGCTCATCAACGAACACTTAGACTGTTACTGTCCAACTGTTACTGTCTCGTTTTTGAACTGTTACTCTCCGACCTCAACTAAGAATTTTAACTATATCTGGAGGTATAGAACTCCGATTCAAGCGTGATTATTCTCGTTGGAAATCTAAGACGTTAGGCTACAAGTTCAATAGTTCAAGAAGAACCCAGTTCTGCATCTAACATAGTCAAAATTGCTCATCAACAAACACTTGGAC
Organism: Populus trichocarpa; assembly: GCF_000002775.5. Classification (NCBI taxonomy): domain Eukaryota; kingdom Viridiplantae; phylum Streptophyta; class Magnoliopsida; order Malpighiales; family Salicaceae; genus Populus; species Populus trichocarpa. Next base: position 12,569,411 of record NC_037288.2, read on the forward strand.
TCTTACTCTCCAACTGTTACTGTCTCGTTTTTGAACTGTTACTGTCTGACCTCTACTTAAAATTTTAACTATATCTGGAGTTATAGAACAGCAATTCAAGCGCGATTTATCTGGTTGGAAAGCTAAGACATGAGGCTACAAGTTCAATTCATCAAGCAGAACCCCGTTCAGCCTCAAAGATAGTCAAAATTGAACATCAACAAATACTTGGACTGTTACTGTTCACCAGTTACTGTCTCTTTTTTGAACTCTTACTGTCGGACCTCTACTCAGAATTTTAACTATATTTGGAGTTATAGAACTGCGATTCAAGCGCGATTAGTCTCGTTGGAAATCTAAGACGTTAGGCTACAAGTTCAATAGTTCAAGAAGAACCCAGTTCTGCCTCTAAGATAGTCAAAATTGCTCATCAATAAACACTTGGACTTTTACTCTCCAACTGTTATTGTCTCGTTTTTGAACTGTTACTGTTTGACCTCTACTCAAAATTTTAACTATATCTGGAGTTATAAAACTGCGATTCAAGCGCGATTAGTCTCGTTGGAAATCTAAGACGTTAGGCTACAAGTTCAATAGTTCAAGAAGAACCCAGTTCTGCCTCTAAGATAGTCAAAATTGCTCATCAATAAACACTTGGACTTTTACTCTCCAACTGTTATTGTCTCGTTTTTGAACTGTTACTGTTTGACCTCTACTCAAAATTTTAACTATATCTGGAGTTATAGAACTGCGATTCAAGCGTGATTTATCTGGTTGGAAAGCTAAGACATGAGGCTACAACTTTAATGCATCAAGAAGAACCCAGTTCTGCCCCTAGGATAGTCAAAATTGCTCATCAATAAACACTTGGACTTTTACTCTCCAACTGTTATTGTCTCGTTTTTGAACTGTTACTGTGTGACCTCTACTCAAAATTTTAACTATATCTGGAGTTATAGAACTGCAATTCAAGCGCGATTTGTCTGGTTGGAAAGCTAAGACATGAGGCTACAACTTCAATGCATCAAGAAGAACCCAGTTCTGCATCTAAGATAGTCAAAATTGTTCATCAACAAACACTTGGACTGTTACTCTCCAACTGTTACTGTTCCCTTTTTGAACTGTTACTGTCTGACCTCTACTCAGAATTTTAACTATATCTGGAGTTATAGACCTGCAATTCAAGCGCGATTAGTCTCGTTGGAAATCTAAGACGTGAGGCTACAAGTTTAATGCATCAAGAAGAACCCAGTTATGCATCTAAGATAGTAAAAATTGCGCATCAACGAACACTTGGACTGTTACTGTCCAACTGTTACTGTCTCGTTTTTGAACTGTTACTCTCCGACCTCTACTCAGAATTTTAACTATATCCGGAGTTATAGAACTCCGATTCAAGCGTGATTAGTCTCGTTGGAAATCTAAGACATGAGGCTAGAAGTTCAATGCAACAAGCAGAACCGAGTTCAGCCTCTAAGATAGTAAAAATTGCTCATCAACAAACACTTGGACTGTTATTGTCCAACTGTTACTGTCTCGTTTTTGAACTGTTATTCTCCGACCTCTACTCAGAATTAACTATATCTGGAGTTATAGAACTACGATTCAAGCGCGATTTGTCTCGTTGGAAAGCTAAGACATGAGGCTACAAGTTCAATGCATCAAGAAGAACCGAGTTCAGCTTCAAAGATAGTCAAAATTGCTCATCATCACACACTTGGATTGTTACTGTCCACCTGTTACTGTCTCGTTTTTGAACTATTATTCTCCGACCTCTACTCAGAATTTTAACTATATATGGAGTTATAGAACTACGATTCAAGCGCGATTAGTCTCGTTGGAAACATAAGACATGAGGCTACAAGTTCAATGCATCAAGAAGAACCCAGTACTGCCTCTAAGATAGTCAAAATTGCTCATCATCACACACTTGGACTGTTACTGTACAACAGTTACTGTTTTGTTTTTTAACTCTTACTGTCTGACCTCTCCTCATATTTTTAACTATATCTGGAGGTATAGAACTCCGATTCAAGCGCAATTAGTCTCGTTGGAAATCTAAGACGTGAGGCTACAAGTTCAATGATTCAAGAAGAACATAGGTTTGCCTCTAAGATAGTCAAAATTGCTCATCAACAAACACTTGGACTGTTTCTGGCCAACTGTTACTGTCTCGTATTTGAATTGTCTGACGTTTACTCAGAATTTTAACCATATCTGGAGTTATAGAACTGCTATTCAAGCACGATTAGTCTCGTTGGAAAGCTAAGACATGAGGCTACAAGTTCTATGATCAAGAAGAACCGAGTTCAGCCTCTAAGATAGTCAAAATTGCTCATTAACAAACACTTGGACTGTTACTGTCCAACTGTTACTGTCTCGTTTTTTAACTGTTGCTATCTGACCTCTACTTAGAATTTTAACTATATCTGGAGTTATAGAACTCCAATTCAAGCGCGATTAGTCTCGTTGCAAAGCTAAGACAGGAGGCTACAAGTTCTATGATCAAGAAGAACCCAGTTCTGCCTCTAAGATAGTCAAAATTGCTCATCAACAAACACTTGGACTGTTACTGTCTCGTTTTTTAACTATTACTATCTGACCTCTACTTAGAATTTTAACTATATCTGGAGTTATAGAACTCCAATTCAAGCGCGATTAGTTTCGTTGCAAAGCTAAGACAGAAGGCTACAAGTTCTATGATCAAGAAGAACCCAGTTCTGCCTCTAAGATAGTCAAAATTGCTCATCAACGAACACTTGGACTGTTACTGTCCAACTGTTACTGTCTCGTTTTTGAACTGTTATTCTCCGACCTCTACTCAGAATTAACTATATCCGGAATTATAGAACTACGATTCAAGCGCGATTTGTCTCGTTGGAAAGCTAAGATATGAGGCTACAAGTTCAATGCATCAAGCAGAACCCAGTTCAGCGTCTAAGATAGTCAAAATTGCTCATCAACAAACACTTGGACTGTTACTGTCCACCTGTTACTGTCTCGTTTTTGAACTGTTACTATCTGACCTCTAGTCAGAATTTTAAATATATATAGAGTTATAGAACTGTGATTTAAGCGCGATTCGTCTCGTTGGAAAAATAAGACATGAGGCTACAAGTTCTAGCACCAAGAAGAACCCAGATCTGCCTCTAAGATAGTCAAAATTGCTCATCAACAAACACTTGGACTATTACTTTCCAACTGTTACTGTCTCGTTTTTGAACTGTTACTGTCTGACCTATACTCAAAATTTTAACTATATCTGGAGTTATAGAACTGCGATTCAAGCGCGATTAGTCTCGTTGGAAAGCTAAGACATGAGGCTACAAGTTCAATGCATCAAGAAGAACCCAGTTCTGCCTCTAAGATAGTCAAAATTGCTCATCATCACACACTTGGATTGTTACTGTACAACAGTTACTGTTTTGTTTTTTAACTCTTACTGTTTGACCTCTCCTCATATTTTTAACTATATCTGGAGGTATAGAACTCCGATTCAAGCGCGATTAGTCTCGTTGGAAACATAAGACATGAGGCTACAAGTTTAATGCATCAAGAAGAACCGAGTTCAGCCTCTAAGATAGTCAAAATTGCTCATCAACAAACACTTGGACTGTTACTGTCCAACTGTTACTGTCTCGTTTTTTAACTGTTACTATCTGACCTCTACTTAGAATTTTAACTATATCTGGAGTTATAGAAATCCAATTCAAGCGCGATTAGTCTCGTTGCAAAGCTAAGACAGGAGGCTACAAGTTCTATGATCAAGAAGAACCCAGTTCTGCCTCTAAGATAGTCAAAATTGCTCATCAACGAACACTTGGACTGTTACTGTCCAACTGTTACTGTCTCGTTTTTGAATTGTCTGACGTTTACTCAGAATTTTAACCATATCTGGAGTTATAGAACTGCGATTCAAGCGCGATTAGTCTCGTTGGAAAGCTAAGACATGAGGCTACAAGTTCTATGATCAAGAAGCACCCAGTTCTGCCTCAAAGATAGTCAAAATTGCTCATCAACAAACACTTGGACTGTTACTGGCCAACTGTTACTCTCGCTTTTTGAACTGTTATTCTCCGACCTCTAATCAGAATTAACTATATCCGGAGTTATAGAACTACGATTCAAGCGAGATTTGTCTCTTTGGAAAGCTAAGACGTGAGGCCACAAGTTCAATGCATCAAGTAGAACCCAGTTCAGCCTCTAAGATAGTCAAAATTGCTCATCAACAAACACTTGGACTGTTACTGTCCACCTGTTACTGTCTCGTTTTTGAACTGTTACTGTCTGACCTCTAGTCAGAATTTTAAATATATATGGATTTATAGAACTGCGATTCAAACACGATTAGTCTCGTTGGAAAGATAAGACACGAGGCCACAAGTTCAATGCATCAAGCAAAACCCAGTTCAGCCTCTAAGATAGTCAAAATTGCTCATCAACAAACACTTGGACTGTTACTGTCCACCTGTTACTGTCTCGTTTTTGAACTGTTACTGTCTGACCTCTAGTCAGAATTTTAAATATATATGGAGTTATAGAACTGCGATTCAAGCGCGATTAGTCTCGTTGCAAAGATAAGACATGAGGCTACAAGTTCTATGATCAAGAAGAACCCAGTTCTGCCTCTAAGATAGGCAAAATTGCTCATCAACAAACACTTGGACTGTTACTGGCCAACTGTTACTGTCTCTTTTTGAACTGTTATTCTCCGACCTCTAATCAGAATTAACTATATCCGGAGTTATAGAACTACGATTCAAGTGCAATTAGTCTCGTTGGAAAGCTAAGACATGAGGGTACAAGTTCTATGATCAAGAAGAACCCAGTTCTGCCTCTAAGTTAGTCAAAATTGCTTATCAACAAACAGTTGGACTGTTACTGTCCAACTGTTACTCTCTCGTTTTTTAACTTTTACTGTCTGACCTACACTCAAAATTTTAACTATATCTGGAGTTATAGAACTACGATTCAAGCGCGATTAGTCTCTTTGGAAAGATTAGACATGAGGCTAGAAGTTCTATGATCAAGAAGAACCCAGTTCAGCCTCTAAGTTAGTCAAAATTGCTCATCGACAAACACTTGGACTGTTACTGTCCAACTGTTACTGTCTCGTTTTTTAACTGTTACTGTCTGACCTCTACTCAAAATTTTAACTATATCTGGAGTTATAGAACTGCGATTCAAGCGCGATTAGTCTCGTTGGAAAGCTAAGACATGAGGCTACAAGTTCTATGATCAAGAAGAACCTAGTTCTGCCTCTAAGATTGTCAAAAATGCTCATCAACAAATACTTGGACTGTTACTGGCCAACTGTTACTGTCTCGTTTTTGAATTGTCTGACGTTTACTCAGAATTTTAATCATATCTGGAGTTATAGAACTGCGATTCAAGCGCGATTAGTCTCGTTGGAAAGCTAAGACATGAGGCTACAAGTTCTATGATCAAGAAGAACGCAGTTCTGCCTCTAAGATTGTCAAAATTGCTCAGCAACAAATACTTGGACTGTTACTGGCCAACTGTTACTGTCTCGTTTTGAACTGTTATTCTCCGACCTTTACTCAGAATTAACTATATCCGGAGTTATAGAACTGCGATTCAAGCGCGATTTGTCTCGTTGGAAAGCTAAGACATGAGGCCACAAGTTCAATGTATCAAGCAGAACCCAGTTCAGCCTCTAAGATAGTCAAAATTGCTCATCAACAAACACTTGGACTGTTACTGTCCACCTAATACTGTCTCGTTTTTGAACCGTTACTGTCTGACCTCTAGTCAGAATTTTAAATATATATGGAGTTATAGAACTGCGATTCAAGCGCGATTAGTCTCGTTGGAAATATAAGACATGAGGCTACAAGTTCTATGATCAAGAAGAACCCAGTTCTGCCTCTAAGATAGTCAAAATTGCTCATCAACAAACACTTGCACTGTTACTGTCCAACTGTTACTGTCTCGTTTTTGAACTGTTACTGTCCGACCTCTACTCAGATTTAACTATATCCGGAGTTATAGAACTACGATTCAAGCGCGATTTGTCTCGTTAGAAAGCTAAGACAGGAGGCTATAAGTTCAATGCATCAAGTAGAACCCAGTTCAGCGTCTAAGATAGTCAAAATTGCTCATCAACAAACACTTGGACTGTTACTGTCCACCTGTTACTGTCTCCTTTTTGAACTGTTACTGTCTGACCTCTACTCAGAATTTTAACTATATATGGAGTTATAGAACTGCGATTCAAGCGCGATTAGTCTCGTTGGAAAGATAAGACATGAGGCTACAAGTTCTATGATCAAGAAGAACCCAGTTCTGCCTCTAAGATAGTCAAAATTGCTCATCAACAAACACTTGGAATGTTACTGTACAACAGTTACTGTTTTGTTTTTTAACTGTTACTGTCTGACCTCTCATCATATTTTTAACTATATCTGGAGGTATAGAACTCTGATTCAAGCGCGATTAGTCTCGTTGGAAATCTAAGACGTGAGGCTACAAGTTCAATGATTCAAGAAGAACACAGTTTTGCCTCTAAAATAGTCAAAATTGCACACCAACAAACACTTGGACTGTTACTGTCCAACTGTTACTGTCTCATTTTTTAACTGTTATTCTCCGACCTCTACTCAGAATTAACTATATCCGGAGTTATAGAACTACGATTCAAGCGCGATTTGTCTCGGTGGAAAGCTAAGACATGAGGCTACACTTCAATGCAACAAGCAGAACCGAGTTCAACCTCTAAGATAGTGAAAATTGCTCATCAACAAACACTTGGACTGTTACTGTCCAACTGTTACTGTCTCGTTTTTGAACTGTTACTGTCTGACCTATACTCAAAATTTTAACTATATCTGGAGTTATAGAACTGCGATTCAAGCGTGATTAGTCTCGTTGGAAAGCTAAGACATGAGGCTACAAGTTCAATGCATCAAGAAGAACCCAGTTCTGCCTCTAAGATAGTCAAAATTGCTCATCAACAAACACTTGGACTGTTACTGTCCAACTGTTACTGTCTCGTTTTTTAACTGTTACTGTCTGACCTCTACTCAAAATTTTAACTATATCTGGAGTTATAGAACTGCGATTCAAGCGCGATTAGTCTCGTTGGAAAGCTAAGACATGAGGCTACAAGTTCTATGATCAAGAAGAACCCAGTTCTGCCTCTAAGATAGTCAAAATTGCTCATCAACAAACACTTGGACTGTTACTGGCCAACTGTTACTGTCTCGTTTTTGAATTGTCTGACGTTTACTCAGAATTTTAACCATATCTGGAGTTATAGAACTGCGATTCAAGCGCGAATAGTCTCGTTGGAAAGCTAAGACATGAGGCTACAAGTTCTATGATCAAGAAGAACGTAGTTCTGCCTCTAAGATTGTCAAAATTGCTCATCAACAAATACTTGGACTGTTACTGGCCAACTGTTACAGTCTCGTTTTGAACTGTTATTCTCCGACCTGTACTCAGAATTAACTATATCCGGAGTTATAGAACTACGATTCAAGCGCGATTTGTCTCGTTGGAAAGCTAAGACATGAGGCCACAAGTTCAATGTATCAAGCAGAACCCAGTTCAGCCTCTAAGATAGTCAAAATTACTCATCAACAAACACTTGGACTGTTACTGTCCACCTGATACTGTCTCGTTTTTGAACTGTTACTGTCTGACCTCTAGTCAGAATTTTAAATATATATGGAGTTATAGAACTGGGATTCAAGAGCGATTAGTCTCGTTGGAAATATAAGACATGAGGCTACAAGTTCTATGATCAAGAAGAACCCAGTTCTGCCTCTAAGATAGTTAAAATTGCACATCAACAAACACTTGCACTGTTACTGTCCAACTGTTACTGTCCGACCTCTACTCAGATTTAACTATATCTGGAGTTATAGAACTACGATTTAAGCGCGATTTGTCTCGTTAGAAAGCTAAGACATGAGGCTAGAAGTTCTATGATCAAGAAGAACCCAGTTCTGCCTCTAAGTTAGTCAAAATTGCTCATCAACAAACACTTGGACTGTTACTGTCCAACTGTTACTGTCTCGTTTTTTAACTGTTACTGTCTGACCTCTACTCAAAATTTTAACTATATCTGGAGTTATAGAACTGCGATTCAAGCGCGATTAGTCTCGTTGGAAAGCTAAGACATGAGGCTACAAGTTCTATGACCAAGAAAAACCCAGTTCTGCCTCTAAGATAGTCAAAATTGCTCATCAACAAACACTTGGACTGTTACTATCCAACTGTTACTGTCTCGTTTTTTAACTGTTACTCTCTGACCCCTACTCAAAATTTTAACTATATCTGGAGTTATAGAACTGCGATTCAAGCGCGATTAGTCTCGTTGGAAAGCTAAGACATGAGGCTACAAGTTCTATGATCAAGAAGAACCCAGTTCTGCCTCTAAGATAGTCAAAATTGCTCATCAACAAACACTTGGATTGTTACTCTCCAACTGTTACTGTCTCGTTTTTGAATTGTCTGACGTTTACTCATAATTTTAACCATATCTGGAGTTATAGAACTGCAATTCAAGCGCGATTAGTCTCGTTGGAAAGCTAAGACATGAGGCTACAAGTTCTATGATCAAGAAGAACCCAGTTCTGCCTCTAAGATAGTCAAAATTGCTCATCAACAAACACTTGGACTGTTACTGGCCAACTGTTACTGTCTCTTTTTGAACTGTTATTCTCCGACCTCTAAACAGAATTAACTATATCCGAAGTTATAGAACTACGATTCAAGCGCAATTTGTCTCGTTAGAAAGCTAAGACATGAGGCCACAAGTTCAATGCATCAAGCAGAACCCAGTTCAGCCTCTAAGATATTCAAAATTGTTCATCAACAAACACTTGGACTGTTACTGTCCACCTGTTACTATCTCGTTTTTGTATTGTTACTGTCTGACCTCTAGTCAGAATTTTAAATATATATGGAGTTATAGAACTGCGATTCAAGCGCGATTAGTCTCGTTGGAAATATAAGACATGAGGCTACAAGTTCTATGATCAAGAAGAACCCAGTTCTGCCTCTAAGATAGTCAAAATTGCTCATCAACAAACACTTGGACTGTTACTGTCCAACTGTTACTGTCTCGTTTTTTAACTGTTACTGTCTGACCTCTACTCAAAATTTTAACTATATCTGGAGTTATAGAACTGCGATTCAAGCGCGATTAGTCTCGTTGGAAAGCTAAGACATGAGGCTACAAGTTCTATGATACAAGAAGAACCCAGTTCTGCCTCTAAGTTAGTCAAAATTGCTCATCAACAAACACTTGGACTGTTACTGTCCAACTGTTACTCTCTCGTTTTTGAACTTTTACTGTCTGACCTATACTCAAAATTTTAACTATATCTGGAGTTATAGAACTACGATTCAAGCGCGATTAGTCTCGTTGGAAAAATAAGACATGAGGCTACAAGTTCTATGATCAAGAAGAACCCAGTTCTGCCTCTAAGATAGTCAAAATTGCTCATCAACAAACACTTGGACTGTTACTGTCCAACTGTTACTGTCTCGTTTTTTAACTGTTACTGTCTGACCTCTACTCAAAATTTTAACTATATCTGGAGTTATAGAACTGCGATTCAAGCGCGATTAGTCTCGTTGGAAAGCTAAGACATGAGGCTACAAGTTCTATGATACAAGAAGAACCCAGTTCTGCCTCTAAGTTAGTCAAAATTGCTCATCAACAAACACTTGGACTGTTACTGTCCAACTGTTACTCTCTCGTTTTTGAACTTTTACTGTCTGACCTATACTCAAAATTTTAACTATATCTGGAGTTATAGAACTACGATTCAAGCGCGATTAGTCTCGTTGGAAAAATAAGAAATGAGGCTACAAGTTCAATGCATCAAGAAGAACCGAGTTCAGCCTCTAAGATAGTCAAAATTGCTCATCAACAAACACTTGGACTGTTACTGGCCAACTGTTACTGTCTCGTTTTTGAATTGTCTGACGTTTACTCAGAAATTTAACTATATCTGGAGGTATAGAACTGCGATTCAAGCGCGATTAGTCTCGTTGGAAAGCTAAGACATGAGACTACAAGTTCTATGATCAAGAAGAACCCAGTTCTGCCTCTAAGATAGTCAAAATTGCTCATCAACAAACACTTGGACTATTACTGTCCAACTCTTACTGTCTCGTTTTTTAACTGTTACTGTCTGACCTCTACTCAAAATTTTAACTATATCTGGAGTTATAGAACTGCGATTCAAGCGCGATTAGTCTCGTTGGAAAGCTAAGACATGAGGCTACAAGTTCTATGATCAAGAAGAACCCAGTTCTGCCTCTAAGATAGTCAAAATTGCTCATCAACAAACACTTGGACTGTTACTGGCCAACTGTTACTGTCTCTTTTTTGAATTGTCTGACGTTTACTCAGAATTTTAACCATATCTGGATATATAGAACTGCGATCCAAGCGCGATTAGTCTCGTTGGAAAGCTAAGACATGAGGCTACAAGTTCTATGATCAAGAAGAACCCAGTTCTGCCTCTAAGATAGTCAAAATTGCTCATCAACAAACACTTGGACTGTTACTGTCCAACTGTTACTCTCTAGTTTTTGAACTTTGACTGCCTGACCTATACTCAAAATTTTAACTATATCCGGAGTTATAGAACTACGATTCAAGCGCGATTAGTCTCGTCGGAAAGATAAGACATGAGGCTACAAGTTCAATGCATCAAGAAGAACCGAGTTCACCCTCTAAGATAGTCAAAATTGCTCATCAACAAACACTTGGACTGTTACTGTCCAACTCTTACTGTTTCGTTTTTTAACTGTTACTATCTGACCTCTACATAGAATTTTAAATATATCTGGAGTTATAGAACTCCAATTCAAGCGCGATTAGTCTCGTTTCAAAGCTAAGACAGGAGGCTACAAGTTCTATGATCAAGTAGAACCCAGTTCAGCCTCTAAGATAGTCAAAATTGCTCATCAACAAACACTTGGACTGTTATTGTCCAACTCTTACTGTTTCGTTTTTTAACTGTTACTATCTGACCTCTACATAGAATTTTAAATATATCTGGAGTTATAGAACTCCAATTCAAGCGCGATTAGTCTCGTTTCAAAGCTAAGACAGGAGGCTACAAGTTCTATGATCAAGTAGAACCCAGTTCTGCCTCTAAGATAGTCAAAATTGCTCATCATCAGACACTTGGACTGTTACTGTCCAACAGTTACTGTTTTGTTTTTTAACTCTTACTGTCTGACCTCTCCTCATATTTTTAACTATATCTGGAGGTATAGAACTCCGATGCAAGCGCGATTAGTCTCGTTGGAAATCTAAGACGTGAGGCTACAAGTTCAATGATTCAAGAAGAACACAGTTTTGCCTCTAAAATACTCAAAATTGCAAACCAACAAAAACTTGGACTGTTACTGGCCAACTGTTACTGTCTCGTTTTTGAACTGTTATTCTCTGACCTCTACTCAGAATTAACTATATCCGGAGTTATAGAACTGCTATTCAAGCGCGATTTGTCTCGTTGGAAAGCTAAGACATGAGGCTACAAGTTCAATGCATCAGGCAGAACCCAGTTCAGCCTCTAAGATAGTCAAAATTGCTCATCAACAAACACTTGGACTGTTTCTGGCCAACTGTTACTGTCTCGTATTTGAATTGTCTGACGTTTACTCAGAATTTTAACCATATCTGGAGTTATAGAACTGCTATTCAAGCACGATTAGTCTCGTTGGAAAGCTAAGACATGAGGCTACAAGTTCTATGATCAAGAAGAACCCAGTTCTGCCTCTAAGATAGTCAAAATTGCTCATCAACAAACACTTGGATTGTTACTGGCCAACTGTTACTGTCTCTTTTTGAACTGTTATTCTCCGACCTCTAATCAGAATTAACTATATCCGGAGTTATAGAACTACGATTCAAGGGCGATTAGTCTCGTTGGAAAGCTAAGACATGAGGGTACAAGTTCTATGATCAAGAAGAACCCAGTTCTGCCTCTAAGTTAGTCAAAATTGCTCATCAACAAACACTTGGACTGTTACTCTCCAACTGTTACTGTCTCTTTTTGAACTGTTATTCTCCGACCTCTAATCAGAATTAACTATTTCCGGAGTTATAGAACTACGATTCAAGCGCGATTTGTCTCGTTGGAAAGCTAAGACATGAGGCCACAAGTTCAATGATCAAGAAGAACCCAGTTCAGCCTCAAAGATAGTCAAAATTCGTCATCAACAAAAACTTGGACTGTTACTGTCCACCTGTTACTGTCTCGTTATTGAACTGTTACTGTCTGACCTCTACTCAAAATTTTAACTATATCTGGAGTTATAGAACTGCGATTCACGCGCGATTAGTCTCGTTGGAAATATAAGACACGAGGCTACAAGTTCTATGATCAAGAAGAACCTAGTTCTGCCTCTAAGATAGTCAAAATTGCTCATCAACAAACACTTGGACTATTACTGTCCAACTGTTACTGTCTCGTTTTTGAACTGTTATTCTCCGACCTCTACTCAGAATTTTAACTATATCTTGAGTTATAGAACTGCGATTCAAGCGCGATTAGTCTCGTTGGAAAGCTAAGACATGAGGCTACAAGTTCTATGATCAAGAAGAACCCAGTTCTGCCTCTAAGTTAGTCAAAATTGATCATCAACAAACACTTGGACTGTTACTGTCCAACTGTTACTCTCTCGTTTTTGAACTTTTACTGTCTGACCTATACTTAAAATTTTAACTATATTTGGAGTTATAGAAATACGATTCAAGCGCGATTAGTCTCGTTGGAAAGATAAGACATGAGGCTACAAGTTCAATGCATCAAGAAGAACCGAGTTCAGCCTCTAAGATAGTCAAAATTGCTCATCAACAAACACTTGGACTGTTACTGGCCAACTGTTACTGTCTCGTTTTTGAATTCTCTGACGTTTACTCAGAATTTTAACTATATCTGGAGTTATAGAACTGCGATTCAAGCGCGATTAGTCTCGTTGGAAAGCTAAGACATGAGACTACAAGTTCTATGATCAAGAAGAACCCAGTTCTGCCTCTAAGATAGTCAAAATTGCTCATCAACAAACACTTGGACTGTTACTGTCCAACTCTTACTGTCTTGTTTTTTAACTGTTACTGTTTGACCTCTACTCAAAATTTTAACTATATCTGGAGTTATAGAACTGCGATTCAAGCGCGATTACTCTCGTTGGAAAGCTAAGACATGAGGCTACAAGTTCTATGACCAAGAAGAACCCAGTTCTGCCTCTAAGATAGTCAAAATTGCTCAACAACAAACACTTGGACTGTTACTGGCCAACTATTACTGTCTCTTTTTTGAATTGTCTGACGTTTACTCAGAATTTTAACTATATCTGGAGTTATAGAACTGCGATTCAAGCGCGATTAGTCTCGTTGGAAAGCTAAGACATGAGACTACAAGTTCTATGATCAAGAAGAACCCAGTTCTGCCTCTAAGATAGTCAAAATTGCTCATCAACAAACACTTGGACTGTTACTGTCCAACTCTTACTGTCTTGTTTTTTAACTGTTACTGTTTGACCTCTACTCAAAATTTTAACTATATCTGGAGTTATAGAACTGCGATTCAAGCGCGATTACTCTCGTTGGAAAGCTAAGACATGAGGCTACAAGTTTATGATCAAGAAGAACCCAGTTCTGCCTCTAAGATAGTCAAAATTGCTCATCAACAAACTCTTGGACTGTTACTGTCCACCTGTTACTGTCTCGTTTTTGAACTGTTACTGTCTGACCTCTACTCAGAATTAACTATATCCGGAGTTATAGAACTGCTATTCAAGCGCGATTTGTCTCGTTGGAAAGCTAAGACATGAGGCTACAAGTTCAATGCATCAGGCAGAACCCAGTTCAGCCTCTAAGATAGTCAAAATTGCTCATCAACAAACACTTGGACTGTTTCTGGCCAACTGTTACTGTCTCGTATTTGAATTGTCTGACGTTTACTCAGAATTTTAACCATATCTGGAGTTATAGAACTGCTATTCAAGCACGATTAGTCTCGTTGGAAAGCTAAGACATGAGGCTACAAGTTCTATGATCAAGAAGAACCCAGTTCTGCCTCTAAGATAGTCAAAATTGCTCATCAACAAACACTTGGATTGTTACTGGCCAACTGTTACTGTCTCTTTTTGAACTGTTATTCTCCGACCTCTAATCAGAATTAACTATATCCGGAGTTATAGAACTACGATTCAAGGGCGATTAGTCTCGTTGGAAAGCTAAGACATGAGGGTACAAGTTCTATGATCAAGAAGAACCCAGTTCTGCCTCTAAGATAGTCAAAATTGCTCATCAACAAACACTTGGACTGTTACTGGCCAACTGTTACTGTCTCTTTTTTGAATTGTCTGACGTTTACTCAGAATTTTAACCATATCTGGAGTTATAGAACTGCGATTCAAGCGCGATTAGTCTCGTTGGAAAGCTAAGACATGAGACTACAAGTTCTATGATCAAGAAGAACCCAGTTCTGCCTCTAAGATAGTCAAAATTGCTCATCAACAAACACTTGGACTGTTACTGTCCAACTGTTACTGTCTTGTTTTTTAACTGTTACTGTTTGACCTCTACTCAAAATTTTAACTATATCTGGAGTTATAGAACTGCGATTCAAGCGCGATTACTCTCGTTGGAAAGCTAAGACATGAGGCTACAAGTTCTATGACCAAGAAGAACCCAGTTCTGCCTCTAAGATAGTCAAAATTGCTCAACAACAAACACTTGGACTGTTACTGGCCAACTATTACTGTCTCTTTTTTGAATTGTCTGACGTTTACTCAGAATTTTAACCATATCTGGAGTTATAGAACTGCGATTCAAGCGCGATTAGTCTCGTTGGAAAGCTAAGACATGAGGCTACAAGTTCTATGATTAAGAAGAACCCAGTTCTGCCTCTAAGATAGTCAAAATTGCTCATCAACAAACTCTTGGACTGTTACTGTCCACCTGTTACTGTCTCGTTTTTGAACTGTTACTGTCTGACCTCTAGTCAGAATTTTAACTATATATGGAGTGATAGAACTGCGATTCAAGCGCGATTAGTCTCGTCGGAAAGATAAGACATGAGGCTAAAAGTTCAATGCATCAAGAAGAACCGAGTTCACCCTCTAAGATAGTCAAAATTGCTCATCGACAAACACTTGGACTGTTACTGTCCAACTCTTACTGTTTCGTTTTTTAACTGTTACTATCTGACCTCTACATAGAATTTTAAATATATCTGGAGTTATAGAACTCTAATTCAAGCGCGATTAGTCTCGTTGCAAAGCTAAGACAGGAGGCTACAAGTTCTATGATCAAGAAGAACCCAGTTCTGCCTCTAAGATAGTCAAAATTGCTCATCAACGAACACTTGGACTGTTACTGTCCAACTGTTACTGTCTTGTTTTTGAACTGTTACTGTCCGACCTCTACTCAGAATTAAGTATATCCGGAGTTATAGAACTACGATTCAAGCACGATTTGTCTCGTTGGAAAGCTAACACAGGAGGCTACAAGTTCAATGCATCAAGAAGAACCGAGTTCACCCTCTAAGATAGTCAAAATTGCTCATCAACAAACACTTGGAATGTTACTGTCCAACAGTTACTGTTTTGCTTTTTAACTCTTACTGTCTGACCTCTCCTCATATTTTTAACTATATCTGGAGGTATAGAACTCTGATTCAAGCGCGATTAGTCTCGTTGGAAATCTAAGACGTGAGGCTACAAGTTCAATGTTCAAGAAGAACACAGTTTTGCCTCTAAAATAGTCAAAATTGCACACCAACAAACACTTGGACTGTTACTGTCCAACTGTTACTGTCTCATTTTTTAACTGTTATTCTCCGACCTCTACTCAGAATTAACTATATCCGGAGTTATAGAACTACGATTCAAGCGCGATTTGTCTCGTTGGAAAGCTAAGACATGAGGCTACAAGTTCAATGCATCAGGCAAAACCCAGTTCAGCCTCTAAGATAGTCAAAATTGCTCATCAACAAACACTTGGACTGTTACTGTCCACCTGTTACTGTCTCGTTTTTGAACTGTTACTGTCTGACCTCTAGTCAGAATTTTAACTATATATGGAGTTATAGAACTGCGATTCAAGCGCGATTAGTCTCGTTGGAAATATAAGACATGAGGCTACAAGTTTATGATCAAGAAGAACCCAGTTCTGCCTCTAAGATAGTCAAAATTGCTCATCAACAAACTCTTGGACTCTTACTGTCCAACTGTTACTGTCTCGTTTTTTAACTGTTACTGTCTGACCTCTACTCAAAATTTTAACTATATCTGGATTAAAGAACTGCGATTCAAGCGCGATTAGTCTTGTTGGAAAGCTAAGACATGAGGCTACAAGTTCAATGCATCAAGAAGAACCCACTTCTGCCTCTAAGATAGTCAAAATTCCTCATCAACAAACACATGGACTGTTACTGTCCAAGTGTTAGTGTCTCGTTTTTGAATTGTAACTATCGGACCTCTTCTCAGAATTTTAACTATATCTGGAGTTATTGAACTCCGATTCAAGCGCGATTAGTCTCGTTGGAAACCTAAGACGTTACGCTACAAGTTCAACAGTTCAACAAGAACCCAGTTCTGCATCTAAAATAGTCAAAATTGCTCATCAACAAACACTTGGACTGTTACTGTCCACCTGTTACTGTCTCGTTTTTGAACTGTTACTGTCTGACCTCTAGTCAGAATTTTAACTATATATGGAGTGATAGAACTGCGATTCAAGCGCGATTAGTCTCGTTGGAAATATAAGACATGAGGCTACAAGTTTATGATCAAGAAGAACCCAGTTCTGCCTCTAAGATAGTCAAAATTGCTCATCAACAAACTCTTGGACTGTTACTGTCCAACTGTTACTGTCTCGTTTTTTAACTGTTACTGTCTGACCTCTACTCAAAATTTTAACTATATCTGGATTAAAGAACTGCGATTCAAGCGCGATTAGTCTCGTTGGAAAGCTAAGACATGAGGCTAGAAGTTCAATGCATCAAAAAGAACCCAGTTCTGCCCCTAAGATAGTAAAAATTGCTCATCAACGAACACTTGGACTGTTACTGTCCAAATGTTACTGTCTCGTTTTTTAACTGTTACTCTCCGACCTCTACTCAGACTTTTAACTATATCTGGAGGTATAGAACTCCGATTCAAGCGCGATTAGTCTCGTTGGAAACCTAAGACGTTACGCTACAAGTTCAACAGTTCAACAAGAACCCAGTTCTGCATCTAAAATAGTCAAAATTGCTCATCAACAAACACTTGTACTGTTACTGTCCACCTGTTACTGTCTCGTTTTTGAACTGTTACTGTCTGACCTCTAGTCAGAATTTTAACTATATCTGGAGTTATAGAACTGCGATTCAAGCGCGATTTGTCTGGTTGGAAAGCTAAGACATGAGGCTACAAGTTTAACGCATCAAGCATAACCTAGTTCAGCCTCTAAGATAGTCAAAAGTGCTCATCAACAAACACATGGACTGTTACTTTCCAAGTGTTACTGTCTCGTTTTTGAAATGTTACTGTCTGCCCTCTACTCAGAATTCTAACTATATATGGAGTTATAGAACTCCGATTCATGCGCGATTTGTCTCTTTGGAAAGCTAAGACATGAGGCTACAAGTTCAATGCATCAAGCAGAACCCAGTTCAGCTTCTAAGATAGTCAAAATTGCTCATCAACAAACACTTGGACGGTTACTGTCCACCTGTTACGGTCTCGTTTTTGAACTGTTACTGTCTGACCTCTACTCAGAATTTTAACTATATATGGAGTTATAGAACTGCGATTCAAGCGCGATTAGTCTCGTTGGAAATATAAGACATGAGGCTACAAGTTCTATGATCAAGAAGAACCCAGTTCTGCGTCTAAGATAGTCAAAATTGCTCATCAACAAACACTTGGACTGTTACTGTCCAACTGTTACTGTCTCGTTTTTTAACTGTTACTGTCTGACCTCTACTCAAAAGTTTAACTATATCTGGAGTTATAGAACTTCGATTCAAGCGCGATTAGTCTCGTTGGAAAGCTAAGACATGAGGCTACAAGTTCTATGATCAAGAAGAACCCAGTTCTGCGTCTAAGATAGTCAAAATTGCTCATCAACAAACACTTGGACTGTTACTGTCCAACTGTTACTGTCTCGTTTTTGAATTGTTATTCTCCGACCTCTACTCAGAATTAACTATATCTGGAGTTATAGAACTGCGATTCAAGCGCGATTAGTCTCGTTGCAAAGCTAACACAGGAGGCTACAAGTTCAATGCATCAAGAAGAACCCAGTTCTGCCTCTAAGATAGTCAAAATTGCTCATCATCAGACACTTGGACTGTTACTGTCCAACAGTTACTGTCTTGTTTTTGAATTGTTATTGTCCGACCTCTACTCAGAATTAACTATATCTGGAGTTATAGAACTGCGATTCAAGCGCGATTAGTCTCGTTGCAAAGCTAACACAGGAGGCTACAAGTTCAATGCATCAAGAAGAACCCAGTTCTGCCTCTAAGATAGTCAAAATTGCTCATCAACAAACACTTGGACTGTTACTGTCTTGTTTTTTAACTGTTATTGTCTGACCTCTACTCAAAATTTTAACTATATCTGGAGTTATAGAACTCCGATTCAAGCGCGATTAGTCTCGTTGGAAATCTAAGACGTGAGGCTACAAGTTCAATGATTCAAGAAGAACACAGTTTTGCCTCTAAAATAGTCAAAATTGCACACCAACAAACACTTAGACTGTTACTGGCCCACTGTTACTGTCTCGTTTTTGAACTGTTATTCTCCGACCTCTACTCAGAATTAACTATATCCGGAGTTATGGAACTACGATTCAAGAGCGATTTGTCTCGTTGGAAAGCTAAGACATTAGCCTACAAGTTCAATGATTCAAGAAGAACCCAGTTTTGCATCTAAAATAGTCAAAATTGCACACCAACAAACATTTGGACTGTTACTGGCCAACAGTTACTGTCTCGTTTTTGAACTGTCTGACCTTTACTCAGAATTTTAACTATATCTGGAGTTATAGAACTGCGATTCAAGCGCGATTAGTCTCGTTGGAAAGCTAAGACATGAGGCTACAAGTTCTATGATCAAGAAGAACCCAGTTCTGCCTCTAAGATAGTCAAAATTGCTCAAAAAAAACATGGACTGTTACTGTCCAATTGTTACTCTCTCGTTTTTGAACTGTTACTGTCTGACCTATACTCAGAATTTTAACTATATCTGGAGTTATAGAACTGCAATTCAAGCGCTAGTAGTCTCGTTGGAAAGCTAAGACATGAGGCTACAAGTTCTATGATCAAGAAGAACGTAGTTCTGCCTCTATGATTGTCAAAATTGCTCATCAACAAACACTTGGACTGTGACTGTCCAACTGTTACTGTCTCGTTTTTGAATTGTTATTCTCCGACCTCTACTCAGAATTAACTATATCTGGAGTTATAGAACTGCGATTCAAGCGCGATTAGTCTCGTTGCAAAGCCAACACAGGAGGCTACAAGTTCAATGCATCAAGAAGAACCCAGTTCTGCCTCTAAGATAGTCAAAATTGCTCATCATCAGACACTTGGACTGTTACTGTCCAAAAGTTACTGTTCTGTTTTTTAACTCTTACTGTCTGACCTCTCCTCATATTTTTAACTATATCGGGAGGTATAGAACTACGATTCAAGCGCGATTAGTCTCGTTGGAAAGCAAAGACATGAGGCTACAAGTTCAATGATCAAGAAGAACCCAGTTCTGCCTCTAAGATAGTCAAAATTGCTCATCAACAAACACTTGGACTGTTACTCTCCAACTGTTACTGTCTCGTTTTTGAACTGTTACTGTCTGACCTCTACTCAAAATTTTAACTATATCTGGAGTTATAGACCTGCAATTCAAGCGCGATTAGTCTCGTTGGAAAGCTAAGACAGGAGGCTACAAGTTCAATGATCAAGAAGAACCCAGTTCTGCCTCTAAGATAGTCAAAATTCCTCATCAACAAACACTTGGACTGTTACTCTCCAACTGTTACTGTCCCCTATTTGAACTGTTACTGTATGACCTCTACTCAGAATTTTAACTATATCTGGAGTTATAGAACTGCGATTCAAGCGCGATTAGTCTCGTTGGAAAGCTAAGACAGGAGGCTACAAGTTCTATGATCAAGAAGAACCCAGTTCTGCCTCTAAGATAGTAAAAATTGCTCATCAACGAACACTTGGACTGTTACTCTACAACTGTTACTTTTTTCGTTTTTGAATTGTTGCTGTTTGCCCTCTACTCAGAATTTTAACTATATCTGGAGTTATAGAACTGCGATTGAAGCGCGATTAGTCTCGTTGGAAAGCTAAGACATGAGGCTACAACTTCAATGCATCAAGAAGATCCCAGTTTTGCCCCTAAGATAGTCAAAAATTGTTCATCAACAAACACTTGGACTGTTACTCTCCAACTCTTACTGTTCCCTTTTTGAACTGTTACTGTCTGACCTCTACTCAGAATTTTAACTATATCTGGAGTTATAGAACTGCAATTCAAGCTCGATTAGTCTCGTTGGAAAGCTAAGACAGGAGGCTACAAGTTCTATGATCAAGCAGAACCCAGTTCTGCCTCTAAGATAGTCAAAATTGGTCATCAACAAACACTTGGACTGTTATTCACCAACTGTTACTGTTCCCTTTTTGAACTGTTACTGTATGACCTCTACTCAGAATTTTAACTATATCTGGAGTTATAGAACTGCGATTCAAGCGCGATTAGTCTCGTTGGAAAGCTAAGACAGGAGGCTACAAGTTCTATGATCAAGAAGAACCCAGTTCTGCCTCTAAGATAGTCAAAATTGCACACCAACAAACAATTAGACTGTTACTGGCCCACTGTTACTGTCTCGTTTTTGAACTGTTATTCTCCGACCTCTACTCAGAATTAACAATATCCGGAGTTATAGAACTGCGATTCAAGCGCGATTAGTCTCGTTGGAAAGCTAAGACATGAGCCTACAAGTTCAATGATTCAAGAAGAACCCAGTTTTGCCTCTAAAATAGTCAAAATTGCACACCAACAAACATTTGGACTGTTACTGGCCAACAGTTATTGTCTCGTTTTTGAACTGTCTGACTTTACTCAGAATTTTAACTATATCTGGAGTTATAGAACTGCGATTCAAGCGCGATTAGTCTCGTTGGAAAGCTAAGACATGAGGCTACAAGTTCTATGATCAAGAAGAACCCAGTTCTGCCTCTAAGATAGTCAAAATTGCTCAAAAAAAACATGGACTGTTACTGTCCAATTGTTACTCTCTCGTTTTTGAACTGTTACTGTCTGACCTATACTCAGAATTTTAACTATATCTGGAGTTATAGAACTGCAATTCAAGCGCTATTAGTCTCGTTGGAAAGCTAAGACATGAGGCTACAAGTTCAATGCATCAAGAAGAACCTAGTTCTGCCTCTAAGATAGTCAAAATTGCTCAGCAACAAACACATGGACTGTTACAGTCCAACTGTTACTGTGTCGTTTTTGAACTGTTACTATCTGACCTGTACTCAGAATTTTAACTATATCTGGAGTTATTGAACTCCGATCCAAGCGCGATTAGTCTCATTGGAAACCTAAGAAGTTAGGCTACAAGTTCAACAGTTCAAAAAGAACCCAGTTCTGCATCTAAGATAGTCAAAATTGCTCATCAACAAACACTTGGACTGTTACTGTACAACTGTTACTGTCTCGTTTTTTAACTATTACTGTCTGACCTCTACTCACAATTTTAACTATATCTGGAGTTATAGAACTGCGATTCAAGCGCGTTTAGTCTCGTTGGAAAGCTAAGACATGAGGCTACAAGTTCTATGATCAAGAAAAACCCAGTTCTGCCTCTAAGATAGTCAAAATTGCTCATCAACAAACACTTGGACTATTACTCTCCAACTGTTACTGTCCCCTTTTTGAACTGTTACTGTCTGACCTCTACTCAGAATTTTAACTATATCTGGAGTTATAGAACTGCGATTCAAGCGCGATTAGTCTCGTTGGAAAGCTAAGACATGAGGCTACAAGTTCTATGATCAAGAAAAACCCAGTTCTGCCTCTAAGATAGTCAAAATTGCTCATCAACACACACTTGGACTGTTACTCTCCAACTGTTACTGTCCCCTTTTTGAACTGTTACTGTTTGACCTCTACTCAGAATTTTAACTATATCTGGAGTTATAGAAATGCGATTCAAGCGCGATTAGTCTCGTTGGAAAGCTAAGACATGAGGCTACAAGTTTTATGATCAAGAAGAACCCAGTTCTGCCTCTAAGATAGTCAAAATTGCTCATCAACAAACACTTGGACTGTTACTGTCTTGTTTTTTAACTGTTACTGTCTGACCTCTACTCAAACTTTTAACTATATATGGAGTTATAGAACTCCGATTCAAGCGCGATTAGTCTCGTTGGAAAGCTAAGACATGAGGCTACAAGTTCTATGATCAAGAAGAACCCAGTTCTGCCTCTAAGATAGTCAAAATTGATCATCAACAAACACTTGGACTGTTACTGTCCAACTGTTACTGTCTCGTTTTTGAATTGTTATTCTCCGACCTCTACTCAGAATTAACTATATCTGGAGTTATAGAACTGCGATTCAAGCGCGATTAGTCTCGTTGGAAAGCTAAGACATGAGGCTACAAGTTCTATGATCAAGAAAAACCCAGTTCTGCCTCTAAGATAGTCAAAATTGCTCATCAACACACACTTGGACTGTTACTCTCCAACTGTTACTGTCCCCTTTTTGAACTGTTACTGTTTGACCTCTACTCAGAATTTTAACTATATCTGGAGTTATAGAAATGCGATTCAAGCGCGATTAGTCTCGTTGGAAAGCTAAGACATGAGGCTACAAGTTCTAAGATCAAGAAGAACCCAGTTCTGCCTCTAAGATAGTCAAAATTGCTCATCAACAAACACTTGGACTGTTACTGTCTTGTTTTTTAACTGTTACTGTCTGACCTCTACTCACACTTTTAACTATATCTGGAGTTATAGAACTGCGATTCAAGCGCGATTAGTCTCGTTGGAAAGCTAAGACATGAGGCTACAAGTTCTATGATCAAGAAGAACCCAGTTCTGCCTCTAAGATAGTCAAAATTGATCATCAACAAACACTTGGACTGTTACTGTCCAACTGTTACTGTCTCGTTTTTGAAATGTTATTCTCCGACCTCTACTCAAAATTAACTATATCTGGAGTTATAGAACTGCGATTCAAGCGCGATTAGTCTCGTTGCAAAGCTAACACAGGAGGCTACAAGTTCAATGCATCAAGTAGAATCCAGTTCTGCCTCTAAGATAGTCAAAATTGCTCATCATCAGACACTTGGACTGTTACTGTCCAACAGTTACTGTTTTGTTTTTTAACTATATCGGGAGGTATAGAACTCCGATTCAAGCGCGATTAGTCTCGTTGGAAATCTAAGACGTGAGGCTACAAGTTCAATGATTCAAGAAGAACACAGTTTTGCCTCTAAAATAGTCAAAATTGCACACCAACAAACACTTAGACTGTTACTGGCCACCTGTTACTGTCTCGTTTTTGAACTGTTATTCTCCGACCTCTACTTAGAATTAACTATATACGAAGTTATAGAACTACGATTCAATCGCGATTTGTCTCGTTGGAAAGCTAAGACATTAGGCTACAAGTTCAATGATTCAAGAAGAACCCAGTTTTGCCTCTAAAATAGTCAAAATTGCACACCAACAAACACTTGGACTGTTACTGGCCAACTGTTACTGTCTTGTTTTTTAACTGTTACTGTCTGACCTCTACTCAAAATTTTAACTATATCTGGAGTTATAGAACTGCGATTCAAGCGCGATTAGTCTCGTTGGAAAGCTAAGACATGAGGCTACAAGTTCTATGATCAAGAAGAACCCAGTTCTGCCTCTAAGATAGTCAAAATTGCTCATCAACAAAAACATGGACTGTTACTGTCCAACTGTTACTCTCTCGTTTTTGAACTGTTACTGTCTGACCTATACTCAAAATTTTAACTATATCTTGAGTCATAGAACTGCAATTCAAGCGCTATTAGTCTCGTTGGAAAGCTAAGACATGAGGCTACAAGTTCAATACATCAAGAAGAACTCAGTTCTGCCTCTAAGATAGTCAAAATTGATCATCAACACACACTTGGACTGTTACTGTCCAACTGTTACTGTCTCGTTTTTGAATTGTTATTCTCCGACCTCTACTCAGAATTAACTATATCTGGAGTTATAGAACTGCGATTCAAGCGCGATTAGTCTCGTTGGAAAGCTAAGACATGAGGCTACAAGTTCTATGATCAAGAAAAACCCAGTTCTGCCTCTAAGATAGTCAAAATTGCTCATCAACAAACACTTGGATTGTTACTCTCCAACTGTTACTGTCCCCGTTTTGAACTGTTACTGTCTGACCTCTACTCAGAATTTTAACTATATCTGGAGTTATAGAACTGCGATTCAAGCGCGATTAGTCTCGTTGGAAAGCTAAGACATGAGGCTACAAGTTCTATGATCAAGAAGAACCCAGTTCTGCCTTTAAGATAGTCAAAATTGCTCATCAACAAACACTTGGACTGTTACTGTCTTGTTTTTTAACTCTTACTGTCTGACCTCTACTCAAAATTTTAACTATATCTGGAGTTATAGAACTACGATTCAAGCGCGATTAGTCTCGTTGGAAAGCTAAGACATTAGGCTACAAGTTCTATGATCAAGAAGAACCCAGTTCTGCCTCTAAGATAGTCAAAATTGCTCATCAACAAACACTTGGACTGTTACTGTCTTGTTTTTTAACTGTTACTGTCTGACCTCTACTCACACTTTTAACTATATCTGGAGTTATAGAACTGCGATTCAAGCGCGATTAGTCTCGTTGGAAAGCTAAGACATGAGGCTACAAGTTCTATGATCAAGAAGAACCCAGTTCTGCCTCTAAGATAGTCAAAATTGATCATCAACAAACACTTGGACTGTTACTGTCCAACTGTTACTGTCTCGTTTTTGAATTGTTATTCTCCGACCTCTACTCAAAATTAACTATATCTGGAGTTATAGAACTGCGATTCAAGCGCGATTAGTCTCGTTGCAAAGCTAACACAGGAGGCTACAAGTTCAATGCATCAAGTAGAATCCAGTTCTGCCTCTAAGATAGTCAAAATTGCTCATCATCAGACACTTGGACTGTTACTGTCCAACAGTTACTGTTTTGTTTTTTAACTATATCGGGAGGTATAGAACTCCGATTCAAGCGCGATTAGTCTCGTTGGAAATCTAAGACGTGAGGCTACAAGTTCAATGATTCAAGAAGAACACAGTTTTGCCTCTAAAATAGTCAAAATTGCACACCAACAAACACTTAGACTGTTACTGGCCACCTGTTACTGTCTCGTTTTTGAACTGTTATTCTCCGACCTCTACTTAGAATTAACTATATACGAAGTTATAGAACTACGATTCAATCGCGATTTGTCTCGTTAGAAAGCTAAGACATTAGGCTACAAGTTCAATGATTCAAGAAGAACCCAGTTTTGCCTCTAAAATAGTCAAAATTGCACACCAACAAACACTTGGACTGTTACTGGCCAACTGTTACTGTCTTGTTTTTTAACTGTTACTGTCTGACCTCTACTCAAAATTTTAACTATATCTGGAGTTATAGAACTGCGATTCAAGCGCGATTAGTCTCGTTGGAAAACTAAGACATGAGGCTACAAGTTCTATGATCAAGAAGAACCCAGTTCTGCCTCTAAGATAGTCAAAATTGCTCATCAACAAAAACATGGACTGTTACTGTCCAACTGTTACTCTCTCGTTTTTGAACTGTTACTGTCTGACCTATACTCAAAATTTTAACTATATCTTGAGTCATAGAACTGCAATTCAAGCGCTATTAGTCTCGTTGGAAAGCTAAGACATGAGGCTACAAGTTCAATACATCAAGAAGAACTCAGTTCTGCCTCTAAGATAGTCAAAATTGATCATCAACACACACTTGGACTGTTACTGTCCAACTGTTACTGTCTCGTTTTTGAATTGTTATTCTCCGACCTCTACTCAGAATTAACTATATCTGGAGTTATAGAACTGCGATTCAAGCGCGATTAGTCTCGTTGGAAAGCTAAGACATGAGGCTACAAGTTCTATGATCAAGAAAAACCCAGTTCTGCCTCTAAGATAGTCAAAATTGCTCATCAACAAACACTTGGACTGTTACTGTCTTGTTTTTTAACTATTACTGTCTGACCTCTACTCAAAATTTAAACTATATCTGGAGTTATAGAACTGCGATTCAAGCGCGATTAGTCTCGTTGGAAAGCTAAGACATGAGGCTACAAGTTCTATGGTCAAGATGAACCCAGTTCTGCCTCTAAGATAGTCAAAATTGCTCATCAACAAACACTTGGACTGTTACTGTCTTGTTTTTTAACTGTTACTGTCTGACCTCTACTCAAACTTTTAACAATATCTGGAGTTATAGAACTGCGATTCAAGCGTGATTAGTCTCGTTGGAAAGCTAAGACATGAGGCTACAAGTTCTATGATCAAGAAGAACCCAGTTCTGCCTCTAAGATAGTCAAAATTGATCATCAACATACACTTGGACTGTTACTGTCCAACTGTTACTGTCTCGTTTTTGAATTTTTATTCTCCGACCTCTACTCAGAATTAACTATATCTGGAGTTATAGAACTGCGATTCAAGCGCGATTAGTCTCGTTGCAAAGCTAACACAGGAGGCTACAAGTTCAATGCATCAAGTAGAATCCAGTTCTGCCTCTAAGATAGTCAAAATTGCTCATCATCAGACACTTAGACTGTTACTGTCCAAAAGTTACTGTTCTGTTTTTTAACTCTTACTGTCTGACCTCTCCTCATATTTTTAACTATATCGGGAGGTATAGAACTCCGATTCAAGCGCGATTAGTCTCGTTGGAAATCTAAGACGTGAGGCTACAAGTTCAATGATTCAAGAAGAACACAGTTTTGCCTCTAAAAGAGTCAAAATTGCACACCAACAAACACTTAGACTGTTACTGGCCAACTGTTACTGTCTCGTTTTTGAACTGTTATTCTCCGACCTCTACTAAGAATTAACTATATACGAAGTTATAGAACTATGATTCAAGCGCGATTTGTCTCGTTGGAAAGCTAAGACATTAGGCTACAAGTTCAATGATTCAAGAAGAACCCAGTTTTGCCTCTAAAATAGTCAAAATTGCACACCAACAAACACTTGGACTGTTACTGGCCAACTGTTACTGTCTCGTTTTTGAACTGTCTGACCTTTACTCAGAATTTTAACTATATCTGGAGTTATAGAACTGCGATTCAAGCGTTATTAGTCTCGTTGGAAAGCTAAGACATGAGGATACAAGTTCAATGCATCAGGAAGAACCCAGTTCTACCTCTAAGATAGTCAAAATTGCTCATCAACAAACACTTGGACTGTTACTGTCCACCTGTTACTGTCTCGTTTTTGAACTGTTATTCTCCGACCTCTACTCAGAATTAACTATATCCGGAGTTATAGAACTACGATTCAAGCGTTATTTGTCTCGTTGGAAAGCTAAGACATGAGGCTACAAGTTCAATGCATCAAGAAGAACCTAGTTCTGCCTCTAAGATAGTCAAAATTGCTCATCAACAAACACATGGACTGTTACTGTCCAACTGTTACTGTGTCGTTTTTTAACTGTTACTATCTGACCTATACTCAGAATTTTAACTATATCTGGAGTTATAGAACTCCGATTCAAGCGCGATTAGTCTCGTTGGAAACCTAAGAAGTTAGGCTACAAGTTCAACAGTTCAAGAAGAACCCAGTTCTGCATCTAAGATAGTCAAAATTGCTCATCAACAAACACTTGGACTGTTACTGTCTCGTTTTTGAATTGTTACTGTCTGACCTATACTCAAAATTTTAACTATATCTGGAGTTATAGAACTGCGATTCAAGCGCGATTAGTCTCGTTGGAAAGATAAGACATGAGGCTACAAGTTCTATGATCAAGAAGAACCCAGTTCTGCCTCTAAGATGGTCAAAATTGCTCATCAACAAACACTTGGACTATTACTCTACAACAGTTACTGTCTTGTTTTTGAACTGTTAGTGTCTGACCTATACTTAAAATTTTAACTATATCTGGAGTTATAGAACTGCGATTTAAGCGCGATTACTCTCGTTGGAAAGCTAAGACATGAGGCTACAAGTTCAATGCATCAAGAAGAACCCAGTTCTGCCTCTAAGATAGTCAAAATTACTCATCATCAAACACTTGGACTGTTACTGTACAACTGTTACTGTTTTGTTTTTTAATTCTTACTGTCTGACCTCTCCTCATATTTTTAACTATATCTGGAGGTATAGAACTTCGATTCAAGGGCGATTAGTCTCGTTGGAAATCTAAGACGTGTGGCTACAAGTTCAATGATTCAAGATGAACCCAGTTTTGCCTCTAAAATAGGCAAAATTGCACACCAACAAACACTTGGAATGTTACTGGCCAACTGTTACTGTCTCGTTTTTGAACTGTCTGACCTTTACTCAGAATTTTAACTATATCTGGAGTTATAGAACTGCGATTCAAGCGTTATTAGTCTCGTTGGAAAGCTAAGACATGAGGCTACAAGTTCAATGCATCAGGAAGAACCCAGTTCTACCTCTAAGATAGTCAAAATTGCTCATCAACAAACACTTGGACTGTTACTGTCCACCTGTTACTGTCTCGTTTTTGAACTGTTATTCTCCGACCTCTACTCAGAATTAACTATATCCGGAGTTATAGAACTACGATTCAAGCGTTATTTGTCTCGTTGGAAAGTTAAGACATGAGGCTACAAGTTTAATGCATTAAGCAGAACTCAGTTCAGGCTCTAAGATGGTCAAAATTGCTCATCAACAAACACTTGGACTGTTACTGTCCACCTGTTTCTGTCTCATTTTTGAACTGTTACTGTCTGACCTCTAGTCAGAATTTTAACTATATATGGAGTTATAGAACTGCGATTCAAGCGCGATTAGTCTCGTTGGAAATATAAGACATGAGGATACAAGTTCTATGATCAAGAAGAACCCAGTTCTGCCTCTAAGATAGTCAAAATTGCTCATCATCAAACACTTGGACTGTTACTGTCCAACTGTTACTGTCTTCTTTTTGAACTGTTACTCTCTGACCTCTCCTCATATTTTTAACTATATCTGGAGGTATAGAACTCCGATTCAAGCGCGATTAGTCTCGTTTGAAATCTAAGACTCACAAGTTCAATGATTCAAGAAGATCCCAGTTTTGCCTCTAAAATAGTCAAAATTGCACACCAACAAACACTTGGACTGTTACTAGCCAACTGTTACTGTCTCGTTTTTGAACTGTTTGACCTTTACTCAGAATTTTAACTATATCTGGAATTGTAGAACTGCGATTTAAGCGCGATTAGTCTCGTTGGAAAGCTAAGACATGAGGCTACAAGTTCAATGCATCAAGAAGAACCGAGTTCTGCCTCTAAGATAGTCAAAATTGCTCATCAACAAACACATGGACTGTTACTGTCTCGTTTTTGAACTGTTACTATCTGACCTCTAGTCAGAATTTTAAAAATATATGGAGTTATAGAACTGCGATTCAAGCGCGATTAGTCTCGTTGGAAATATGAGACATGAGGCTACAAGTTCTATGATCAAGAAGAACCCAGTTCTGCATCTAAGATAGTCAAAATTGCTCATCAACAAACACATGGACTGTTAGTGTCCAACTGTTACTGTCTCGTTTTTGAACTGTTATTATCTGACCTGTACTAAGAATTTTAACTATATCTCGTGTTATAGATCTCCGATACAAGCACGATTAGTCTCGTTGGAAAGCTAAGACATGAGGCTACAACTTCAATGCATCAAGAAGAACCCAGTTCTCCCTTTAAAATAGTCAAAATTGCTCATCAACAAACACTTGGACTGTTACTGTTCAACTGTTACTGTCTCGTTTTTGAACTGTTACTGTCTGACCTCCACTCAAAATTTTAACTATATCTGGAGTTATAGAAATTCGAATCAAGCACGATAAGTCTTGTTGGAAAGCTAAGACATGAGGCTACAAGTTCAATGCATCAAGCAGAACCCAGTTCAGACTCTAAGATAGTCAAAATTGCTCATCAACAAACACTTGGACTGTTACTGTCCACCTGTTACTGTCTCGTTTTTGAACTGTTACTGTCTGACCACTAGTCAGAATTTTAACTATATATGGAGTTATAGAACTGCGATTCAAGAGCGATTAGTCTCGTTGGAAATATAAGGCATGAGGCTACAAGTTCTATGATCAAGAAGAACCCAGTTCTGCCTCTAAGATAGTCAAAATTGCTCATCAACAAACACTTGGACTGTTACTGTCCAACAGTTACCGTTTTGTTTTTTAACCCGTACTGTCTGACCTCTCCTCATATTTTTAACTATATCTGGAGGTATAGAACTTCGTTTCAAGCTCGATTAGTCTCGTTGCAAATATAAGACGTGAGGCTACAAGTTCAAGGATTCAAGAAGAATACAGTTTTGCCTCTAAAAGAGTCAAAATTGCACACCAACAAACACTTGGACTGTTACTGGCCAACTGTTACTGTCTCGTTTTTGAACTGTTATTCTCCGACCTCTACTCAGAATTAACTATATCCGGAGTTATAGAACTACGATTCAAGCGCGATTTGACTCGTTGGAAAGCTAAGACATGAGGCTACAAGTTCAATGCATCAAGCAGAACCCAGTTCAGCCTCGAAGATAGTCAAAATTGCTCAGCAACAAACACTTGAACTGTTACTGTCCACCTGTTACTGTCTCGTTTTTGAACTGTTATTGTCTGACCTCTTGTCAGAATTTTAATTATATATAGAGTTATAGAACTGCGATTCAAGCGCGATTAGTCTCGTTTGAAAGCTAAGACATGAGGCTACAAGTTCTATGATCAAGAAGAACCCAGTTCTGCCTCTAACATAGTCAAAATTGCTCATCAACAAACACTTGGACTGTTACTGTCCAACTGTTACTCTCTCGTTTTTGAACTTCTACTGTCTGACCTATACTCAAAATTTTAACTATATCTGGAGTTATAGAACTGCGATTCAAGCGTGATTAGTCTCGTTGGAAAGCTAAGACATGAGGCTACAAGTTCAATGCATCAAGCAGAACCGAGTTCAGCCTCTAAGATAGTCAAAATTGCTCATTAACAAACACTTGGACTGTTACTGTCCAACTGTTACTGTCTTGTTTTTGAACTGTTACTCTCTGACCTCTCCTCATATTTTTAACTATATCTGGAGGTGTAGAACTCCGATTCAAGCGCGATTAGTCTCGTTGGAAATCTAAGACTCATAAGTTCAATGATTCAAGAAGAACCCAGTTTTGCCTCTAAAATAGTCAAAATTGCATACCAACAAACACTTGGACTGTTACTGGCCAACTGGTACTGTCTCGTTTTTGAACTGTCTGACCTTTACTCAGAATTTTAACTATATCTGGAGTTATAGAACTGCGATTCAATCGCGATTAGTCTCGTTGGAAAGCTAAGACATGAGGCTACAAGTTCTATGATCAAGAAGAACCCAGTTCTGCCTCTAAGATAGTCACAATTGCTCATCAACAAAAACTTGGACTGTTACTGTCCAACTGTTACTCTCTCGTTTTTGAACTGTTACTGTCTGACCTATACTCACAATTTTAACTATATCTAGAGTTATAGAACTGCGATTCAAGCGCGATTAGTCTCGTTGGAAAGCTAAGACATGAGGCTACAAGTTCAATGCATCAAGAAGAACCTAGTTTTGCCTCTAAGATAGTCAAAATTGCTCATCAACAAACACATGGACTGTTACTGTCCAACTGTTACTGTGTCGTTTTTGAACTGTTACTATCTGACCTGTACTCAGAATTAACTATATCCGGAGTTATAGAACTACGATTCAGGCGTTATTTGTCTCGTTGGAAAGTTAAGACATGAGGCTACAAGTTCAATGCATCAAGCAGAACTCAGTTCAGCCTCTAAGATAGTCAAAATTGCTCATCAACAAACACTTGGACTGTTACTGTCCAACAGTTACTGTCTTGTTTTTGAACTGTTACTCTCTGACCTCTCCTCATATTTTTAACTATATCTGGAGGTGTAGAACTCCGATTCAAGCGCGATTAGTCTCGTTGGAAATCTAAGACTCACAAGTTCAATGATTCAAGAAGAACCTAGTTTTGCCTCTAAGATAGTCAAAATTGCACACCAACAAACACTTGGACTGTTACTGGCCAACTGTTACTGTCTCGTTTTTGAACTGTCCGACCTTTAATCAGAATTTTAACTATATCTGGAGTTATAGATCTACGATTCAAGCGCGATTAGTCTCGTTGGAAAGCTAAGACATGAGGCTACAAGTTCTATGATCAAGAAGAACCCAGTTCAGCCTCTAAGATAGTCAAAATTGCTCATCAACAAAAACTTTGACTGTTACTGTCCAACTGTTACTCTCTCGTTTTTGAACTGCTACTGTCTGACCTATAGTCAAAATTTTAACTATATCTGTAGGTATAGAACTGCGATTCAAGCACGATTGTCTCGTTCGAAATATAAGACATGAGGCTACAAGTTCTATGATCAAGAAGAACCAAGTTCTGCCTCTAAGATAGTCAAAATTGCTCATCAACAAACACTTGGACTGTTACTGTCCAACTGCTACTGTCTTGTTTTTAAGCTATTACTGTCTGACCTCTACTCACAATTTTAACTATATCTGGAGTTATAGAACTGCGATTCAAGCGCGATTAGTCTCGTTGGGAATCTAAGACGTGAGGCTACAAGCTCAATGATTCAAGAAGAACCCAGTTTTGCCTCTAAAATAGTCAAAATTGCACACCAACAAACACTTGGACTGTTACTGGCCAACTGTTACTGTCTCGTTTTTGAACTGTCTGACCTTTACTCAGAATTTTAACTATATCTAGAGTTATAGAACTGCGATTCAAGCGCGATTAGTCTCGTTGGAAAGCTAAGACGTGAGGCTACAAGTTCAATGATTCAAGAAGAACCCAGTTTTGCCTCTAAAATAGCGAAAATTGCACACCAACAAACACTTGGACTGTTACTAGCCAACTGTTACTGTCTCGTTTTTGAACTGTCTGACCTTTACTCAGAATTTTAACTATATCTGGAGTTCTAGAACTGCGATTCAAGCGCGATTAGTCTCGTTGGAAAGCTAAGACATGAGGCTACAAGTTCTATGATCAAGAAGAACCCAGTTCTGCCTTTTAGATAGTCAAAATTCTCATCAACAAACACTTGGACTGTTAGTGTCCAACTGTTACTCTCTCGTTTTTGAACTGTTACTGTCTGACCTATACTCAAAATTTTAACTATATTTGGAGTTATAGAACTGTGATTCAAGCGCGATTAGTCTCGTTGGAAAGCTAAGACATGAGGCTACAAGTTCTATGATCAAGAAGAACCCAGTTCTGCCTCTAAAATAGTCAAAATTGCTCATCAACAAACACTTGGACTGTTACTGTCCAACTGTTACTCTCTCGTTTTAGAACTTTTACTGTCTGACCTATACTCAAAATTTTAACTATATCTGGAGTTATAGAACTGTGATTCAAGCGCGATTAGTCTCGTTGGAAAGCTAAGACATGAGGCTACATGTTCAATGCATCAAGAAGAACCCAGTTCTGCCTCTAAGATAGTCAAAATTACTCATCATCAAACACTTGGACTGTTACTGTACAACTGTTACTGTTTTGTTTTTTAATTCTTACTGTCTGACCTCTCCTCATATTTTTAACTATATCTGGAGGTATAGAACTTCGATTCAAGGGCGATTAGTCTCGTTGGAAATCTAAGACGTGTGGCTACAAGTTCAATGATTCAAGATGAACCCAGTTTTGCCTCTAAAATAGGCAAAATTGCACACCAACAAACACTTGGAATGTTACTGGCCAACTGTTACTGTCTCGTTTTTGAACTGTCTGACCTTTACTCAGAATTTTAACTATATCTGGAGTTATAGAACTGCGATTCAAGCGTTATTAGTCTCGTTGGAAAGCTAAGACATGAGGCTACAAGTTCAATGCATCAGGAAGAACCCAGTTCTACCTCTAAGATAGTCAAAATTGCTCATCAACAAACACTTGGACTGTTATTGTCCACCTGTTACTGTCTCGTTTTTGAACTGTTATTCTCTGACCTCTACTCAGAATTAACTATATCCGGAGTTATAGAACTACGATTCAGGCGTTATTTTTCTCGTTGGAAAGTTAAGACATGAGGCTACAAGTTCAATGCATCAAGCAGAACTCAGTTCAGCCTCTAAGATAGTCAAAATTGCTCATCAACAAACACTTGGACAGTTACTGTCCACCTGTTACTGTCTCGTTTTTGAACTGTTACTGTCTGACCTCTAGTCAGAATTGTAACTATATATGGAGTTATAGAACTGCGATTCAAGCGCGATTAGTCTCGTTGGAAAAATATAAGACATGAGGCTACAAGTTCTATGATCAATAAAAACCCAGTTCTGCCTCTAACATAGTCAAAATTGCTCATCATCAAACACTTGGACTGTTACTGTCCAACTGTTACTGTCTTGTTTTCGAACTGTTACTCTCCGACCTCTCCTCATATTTTTAACTATATCTGGAGGTATAGAACTCCGATTTAAGCGCGATTAGTCTCGTTGGAAATCTAAGACTCACAAGTTCAATGATTCAAGAAGAACCCAGTTTTGCCTCTAAAATAGCCAAAATTGCACACCAACAAACACTTGGACTGTTACTGGCCAACTGTTAATGTCTCGTTTCTGAAGTGTCTGACCTTTAATCAGAATTTTAACTATATCTGGAGTTATAGAACTGCAATTCAAGCGTGATTAGTCTTGTTGAAAAGCTAAGACATGGGGCTACAAGTTCAATGCATCAAGAAGAATCTAGTTCTGCCTCTAAGATAGTCAAAATTGCTCATCAACAAACACATGGACTGTTACTGTCCAACCTATACTCAGAATTTTAACTATATCCGTAGTTATAGAACTGCGATTCATGCGCGATTAGTCTCGTTGTAAAGCTAAGACATGAGGCTACAAGTTCAATGCATCAAGAAGAACCCAGTTCATCCTCTAAGATAGTCAAAATTGCTCATCAACAAACACTTGGACTGTTACTGTCTCGTTTTTGAACTATTACTGTCTGACCTCTACTTAAAATTTTAACTATATCTGGAGTTATAGAACTGTGATTCAAGCTCGATTAGTCTCGTTGGAAAGCTAAGACATATGGCTACAAGTTCAATGTATCAAGAAGAACCCAGTTCTGTCTCTATGATAGTCAAAATTGCTCATCAACAAACACGTGGACTGTTACTGTCCAACTATTACTGTGTCGTTTTTGAACTGTTACTATCTGACTTGTACTCAGAATTTTAACTATATCTGGAGTTATTGAACTCCGATTCAAGCGCGATTAGTCTCGTTGGAAACCTAAGAAGTTAGGCTACAAGTTCAACAGTTCAAGAAGAACCTAGTTCTGCATCTAAGATAGTCAAAATTGCTCATCAACAAACACTTGGACTGTTACTGTCTCGTTTTTGAATTGTTACTGTCTGACCTCTACTCAAAATTTTAACTATATCTGGAGTTATAGAACTGCGATTCAAGCGCGATTAGTCTCGTTGGAAAGATAAGACATGAGGCTAGAAGTTCTATGATCAAGAAGAACCCAGTTCTGCCTCTAAGATAGTCAAAATTGCTCATCAACAAACACTTCGACTATTACTCTACAACTGTTACTGTCTCGTTTTTGAACTGTTATTGTCTGACCTATACTCAAAATTTTAACTATATCTGGAGTTATAGAACTGCGATTTAAGCGTGATTTCTCTCGTTGGAAAGCTAAGACATGAGGCTACAAGTTCAATGCATCAAGAAGAACCCAGTTCAATGTACAAGTGTTACTGTTTTGTTTTTTTAATTCTTACTGTCTGACCTCTCCTCATATTTTTAACTATATCTGGAGGTATAGAACTCCGATTCAAGCGCGATTAGTCTCGTTGGAAATCTAAGACGTGAGGCTACAAGTTCAATGATTCATGATGAACCCAGTTTTGCCTCTAAAATAGTCAAAATTGCACACCAACAAACACTTGGAATGTTACTGGCCAACAGTTATTGTCTCGTTTTTGAACTGTCTGACCTGTACTCAGAATTTTAACTATATCTGGAGTTGTAGAACTGCGATTCAAGCGCGATTAGTCTTGTTGGAAAGCTAAGACATGAGGCTACAAGTTCAATGCATCAAGCAGAACGCAGTTCAGCCTCTATGATAGTCAAAATTGCTCATCAACAAACACTTGGAGTGTTACTGTCCAACTGTTACTGTCTCGTTTTTTAACTGTTACTGTCTAACCTCTAC
Organism: Populus trichocarpa; assembly: GCF_000002775.5. NCBI lineage: Eukaryota > Viridiplantae > Streptophyta > Magnoliopsida > Malpighiales > Salicaceae > Populus > Populus trichocarpa. The sequence goes on from NC_037288.2 coordinate 12,605,842, forward strand.
TCAAAATTTTAACTGTATCTGGAGTTATAGAACTGCGATTCAAGCGCGATTAGTCTCGTTGGAAATCTAAGACTCACAAGTTCAATGATTCAAGAAGAACCCAGTTCTGCCTCTAAGATAGTCAAAATTGCTCATCAACAAACACTTGGACTATTACTCTACAACTGTTACTGTCTCGTTTTTTGAACTGTTATTGTCTGACCTATACTCAAAATTTTAACTATATCTGGAGTTATAGAACTGCGATTCAAGCGCGATTAGTCTCATTGGAAAGCTAAGACATGAGGCTACAAGTTCTATGATCAAGAAGAACCCAGTTCTACCTCTAAGATAGTCAAAATTGCTCATCAACAAAAACTTGGACTGTTACTGTCCAACTGTTACTCTCTCGTTTTTGAACTGTTGCTGTCTGACCTCTACTCAAAATTTTAACTATATCTGGAGTTATAGAACTGCGATTCAAGCGCGATTAGTCTCGTTGGAAAGCTAAGACATGAGGCTACAAGTTCAATGCATCAAGAAGAACCTAGTTCTGCCTCTAAGATAGTCAAAATTGTTCTTCAACAAACACATGGATTGTTACTGTCCAACTGTTACTGTGTCGTTTTTGAACTGTTACCATCTGACCTGGACTCAGAATTTTAACTATATCTGGAGTTATAGAACTCCGATTCAAGCGCGATTAGTCTCGTTGGAAACCTAAGAAGTTAGGCTACAAGTTCAACAGTTCAAGAAGAACCCAGTTCTGCATCTAAGATAGTCAAAATTGCTCATCAACAAACACTTGGACTGTTACTGTCTCGTTTTTGAATTGTTACTGTCTGACCTCTACTCAAAATTTTAACTATATCTGGAGTTATAGAACTGCGATTCAAGCGCGATTAGTCTCGTTGGAAAGCTAAGACATGAGGCTACAAGTTCTATGTTCAAGAAGAACCGAGTTCTGCCTCTAAGTTAGTCAAAATTGCTCATCAACAAACACTTGGATTGTTATTGTCCAACTCTTACTGTCTCGTTTATGAACTGTTATTCTCCGATCTCTACTCATAATTTACTATATCCGGAGTTATATAACTACGATTCAAGAGTGATTTGTCTGGTTGGAAAGCTAAGACCTGAGGCTACAAGTTGAATGAATCAAGCAGAACCCAGTTCAGCCTCTAAGATAGTCAAAATTGCTCATCAACAAACACTTGGAGTGTTACTGTCCACCTGTTACTGTCTCCTTTTTGAACTGTTACTGTCTGACCTCTACTAAGAATTTTAACTATATATGGAGTTATAGAATTGCGATTCAAGCACGATTAGTCTCGTTGGAAATATAAGACATGAGGCTACAAGTTCTATGATCAAGAAGAACCCAGTTCTGCCTTTATGATAGTCAAAATTGCTCATCAACAAACACTTGAACTGTTATTGTCTGACCTCTACTCAGAATTTTAACTATATCTGGAGTTATAGAACTGTGATTCAAGCTCGATTAGTCTCGTTGGAAAGCTTAGACATATGGCTACAAGTTCAATGTATCAAGAAGAACCCAGTTCTGTCTCTAAGATAGTCAAAATTGCTCATCAACAAACACATGGACTGTTACTGTCCAACTGTTACTGTCTTGTTTTTGAACTGTTACTCTCTGACCTCTACTCAGAATTCTAACTATATCTGGAGTTATAGAACTCCGATTCAAGCGCGATTAGTCTCGTTGGAAAGATAAGACATGAGGCTACAAGTTCTATAATAAAGAAGAAGCCAGTTCTGGCTCTAAGATAGTCAAAATTGCTCATCAATAAACACTTGGACTGTTACTGTCCAACTGTTACTGTCTCGTTTATGAACTGTTATTCTCCGACCTCTACTCAGAATTAACTATATCCGGAGTTATAGAACTACGATTCAAGCGCGTTTTGCCTCGTTGGAAAGCTAAGACATGAGGCTACAAGTTCAATGCATCAAGCAGAACGCAATTCAGCCTCTAAGATAGTCAAAATTGCTCATCAACAAACACTTGGAGTGTTACTGTCTCCTTTTTGAACTGTTACTGTCTGACCTCTACTCAGAATTTTAACTATATATGGAGTTATAGAATTGCGGTACAAGCACGATTAGTCTCGTTGGAAATATAAGACATGAGGCCACAAGTTCTATGATCAAGAAGAACCCAGTTCTGCCTCTATGATAGTCAAAATTGCTCATCAACAAACAATTGGACTGTTAGTGTCCAACTGTTACTGTATCGTTTTTGAACCGTTACTGTCTGACCTCTACTCAAAATTTTAAATATATCTAGAGTTATAGAACTGCGATTCAAGCGCGATTAGTCTCGTTGGAAAGATAAGACATGAGGCTACAAGTTCAATGCATCAAGAAGAACCGAGTTCAGCCTCTAAGATAGTCAAAATTGCTCATCATCAAACACTTGGACTGTTACTGTCTCGTTTTTGAACTGTTACTGTCTGACCTCTACTCAAAATTTTAACTATATCTGTAGGTATAGAACTCCGATTCAAGCGCGATTAATCTCGTTGGAAATCTAAGACGTGAGGCTACAAGTTTAATGATTCAAGAAGAACCTAGTTTTGCCTCTAAAATAGTCAAAATTGCACATCAACGAACACTTGGACTGTTACTGGGTAACTGTTACTGTCTTGTTTTTGAACTGTTACTGTCTGACCTTTACTCAGAATTTTAACTATATCTGGAGTTGTAGAACTGCGATTCAAGCGTGATTAGTCTCCTTGGAAAGCTAAGACATAATGCTACAAGTTCTATGATCAAGAAGAATCCAGTTCTGGCTTTAAGATAGTCAAAATTGCTCATCAACGAACACTTGGACTGTTACTGTCCAACTGTTACTGTCTCGTTTTTGAACTGTTATTCTCCGACCTCTACTCAGAATTAACTATATCCGGAGTGATAGAACTACGATTGAAGCGCGATTTGTCTTGTTGGAAAGCTAAGACATGAGGCTACAAGTTCAATGCATCAAGCAGAACCCAGTTCAGCCTCTAAGATAGTCAGAATTCCTCATCAACAAACACTTGGATTGTTACCGTCCACCTGTTACTGTCTCGTTTTTTAACTGTTATTCTCCGACCTCTACTCAGAATTAACTATATCCGGAGTTATAGAACTACGATTCAAGCGCGATTTGTCTCGTTGCAAAGATAAGACATGAGGCTACAAGTTCTATGATCAAGAAGAACCCAGTTCGACCTCTAAGATAGTCAAAATTGCTCATCAACAAACACATGGACTGTTACTGTCCAACTGTTATTGTCTTGTTTTTGAATTGTTACTCTCTGACCTCTACTCAGAATTTTAACTATATCTGTAGTTATTGAACTTCGATTCAAGCGCGATTAGTCTCGTTGGAAAGCTAAGACAGGAGGCTACAAGTTCTATGATCAAGAAGAACCCAGTTCTGCCTCTAAGATAGTCAAAATTGCTCATCAACAAACACTTGGACTGTTACTGTCCAACTGCTACTGTCTCGTTTTTGAACTGTTACTGTCTGACCTCTACTCAGAATTTTAACTATATATGGAGTTATAGAACTGCGATTCAAGCGCGATTAGTCTCGGTGGAAAGCTAAGACATGAGGCTACAAGTTCAATGCATCAAGAAGAACCCAGTTCTGCCTCTAAGATAGTCAAAATTGCTCATCAACAAACACATGGACTGTTACTGTCCAACTCTTATTGTCTGGTTTTTGAACTGTTACTCTCTGACCTATACTCAGAATTTTAACTATATCTGGAGTTATAGAACTCAAATTCAAGCGCGATTAGTCTCGTTGGAAAGATAAGACATGAGGCTACACGTTCTATGATCAAGAAGAAGCGAGTTCTAGCTCTAAGATAGTCAAAATTGCTCATCAACAAACACTTGGACTGTTATTGTCCAACTGTTACTGTCTCGTTTTTGAACTGTTACTATCTGACCTCTACTCACAATTTTAACTATATATGGAGTTATAGAATTGCGGTTCAAGCACGATTAGTCTCGTTTGAAATATAAGATATGAGGCTACAAGTTCTATGATCAAGAAGAACCCAGTTCTGCCTCTATGATAGTCAAAATTGCTCATCAACAAACACTTGGACTGTTACTGTCCAACTGTTACTGTCTCGTTTTTGAACTGTTATTGTCTCACCTCTACTCAAAATTTTAAATATATCTGGAGTTATAGAACTGCGATTCAAGCGCGATTAGTCTCGTTGGAAAGATAAGACATGAGGCTACAAGTTCAATGCATCAAGAAGAACCGAGTTCAGCCTCTAAGATAGTCAAAATTGCTCATCATCAAACACTTGGACTGTTACTGTCCACCTGTTACTGTCTCGTTTTTTAACTGTTACTGTCTGACCTCTACTCAAAATTTTAACTATATCTGGAGGTATAGAACTCCGATTCAAACGCGATTAATCTCGTTGGAAATCTAAGACGTGAGGCTACAAGTTTAATGATTCAAGAAGAACCTAGTTTTGCCTCTAAAATAGTCAAAATTGCACATCAACGAACACTTGGACTGTTACTGCCTAACTGTTACTGTCTCGTTTTTGAACTGTCTGACCTTTACTCAGAATTTTAACTATATCTGGAGTTGTAGAACTGCGATTCAAGAGTGATTAGTCTCGTTGGAAAGCTAAGACATAATGCTACAAGTTCTATGATCAAGAAGAATCCAGTTCTGGCTCTAAGATAGTCAAAATTGCTCATCAACGAACACTTGGACTGTTACTGTCCAACTGTTACTGTCTCGTTTATGAACTGTTATTCTCCGACCTCTACTCAGAATTAACTATTTCTGGAGTTATAGAACTGCGATTCAAGCACGATTAGTCTCGTTGGAAATATAAGACATGAGGCTACAAATTCTATGATCAAGAAGAACCCAGTTCTGCCTCTAAGATAGTCAAAATTGCTCATCAACAAACACTTGGATTGTTACCGTCCACCTGTTACTGTCTCGTTTTTGAACTGTTATTCTCCGACCTCTACTCAGAATTAACTATATCCGGAGTTATAGAACTACGATTCAAGTGCGATTTGTCTCGTTGGAAAGATAAGACATGAGGCTACAAGTTCTATAATCAAGAAGAACCCATTTCTGCCTCTAAGATAGTCAAAATTGCTCATCAACAAACACTTGGACTATTACTGTCCAACTGTTACTGTCTCGTTTTTTAACTGTTACTGTCTGACATCTACTCAAAATTTTAACTGTATCTGGAGTTATAGAACTGCGATTCAAGCGTGATTAGTCTCGTTGGAAAGCTAAGACATGAGGCTACAACTTCAATGCATCAAGAAGAATCCAGTTCTGCCTCTAAGATAGTCAAAATTGATCATTATCAAACACTTGGACTGTTACTGTACAACTGTTACTGTTTTGTTTTTTAACTCTTACTGTCTGACCTCACCTCATATTTTTTAACTATATCTGGAGGTATAGAACTCCGATTCAAGCGCGATTAATCTAGTTGGAAATCTAAGACGTGAGGCTACAAGTTGAATGATTCAAGAAGAACACAGTTTTGCATATAAAATAGTCAAAATTGCACATCAACAAACACTTGTACTGTTCCTGGCTAACTGTTACTGTCTCGTTTTTGAACTGTCTGACCTGTACTCAGAATTTTAACTATATCTGGAGTTGTAGAACTGCGATTCAAGCGTGATTAGTCTCGTTGGAAAGCTAAGACATGAGGCTACAAGTTCAATGCATGAAGAAGAACCCAGTTCTGCCTCTAAGATAGTCAAAATTGCTCATCAACAAACACTTGGACTGTTACTGTCCAACTGTTACTGTCTCGTTTTTTAACTGTTACTGTCTGACCTCTCCTCAAAATTTTAACTATATCTGGAATTATAGAACTCCGATTCAAGCGCGATTAGTCTCGTTGGAAAGCTAAGACAGGAGGCTACAAGTTCTATGATCAAGAAGAACCCAGTTCTGCCTCTAAGATAGTCAAAATTGCTCATCAACAAAATCTTGTACTGTTACTGTCTCGTTTATGAACTGTTATTCTCCGACCTCTACTCAGAATTAACTATATCTGGAGTTATAGAACTGCGATTCAAGCACGATTAGTCTCGTTGGAAATATAAGACATGAGGCTACAAGTTCTATGATCAAGAAGAACACAGTTCTGCCTCTAAGATAGTCAAAATTGCTCATCAACAAACTCTTGGACTGTTACTGTCAAACTGCTACTATCTCGTTTTTGAACTGTTACTATCTGAGCTCTACTCAAAATTTTAAGTATATCTGGAGTTATAAAATTACGATTCAAGCGCGATTTGTCTCGTTGGAAAGATAAGACATGAGGCTACAAGTTCTATGATCAAGAAGAACCCACTTCTGCCTCTAAGATAGTCAAAATTGCTCATCAACAAACACTTGGACTATTACTGTCCAACTGTTACTGTCTCGTTTTTTAACTGTTACTGTCTGACATCTACTCAAAAATTTAACTGTATCTGGAGTTATAGAACTGCGATTCAAGCGTGATTAGTCTCGTTGGAAAGCTAAGACATGAGGCTACAACTTCAATGCATCAAGAAGAACCCAGTTCTGCCTCTAAGATAGTCAAAATTGATCATTATCAAACACTTGGACTGTTACTGTACAACTGTTACTGTTTTGTTTTTTAACTCTTACTGTCTGACCTCACCTCATATTTTTTAACTATATCTGGAGGTATAGAACTCCGATTCAAGCGCGATTAATCTAGTTGGAAATCTAAGACGTGAGGCTACAAGTTGAATGATTCAAGAAGAACCCAGTTTTGCATCTAAAATAGTCAAAATTGCACATCAACAAACACTTGGACTGTTACTGGCTAACTGTTACTGTCTCGTTTTTGAACTGTCTGACCTGTACTCAGAATTTTAACTATATCTGGAGTTGTAGAACTGCGATTCAAGCGTGATTAGTCTCGTTGGAAAGCTAAGACATGAGGCTACAAGTTCAATGCATTAAGAAGAACCCAGTTCTGGCTCTAAGATAGTCAAAATAGCTCATCAACAAACACTTGGACTGTTACTGTCAAACTGCTACTGTCTCGTTTTTGAACTGTTACTATCTGACCTCTACTCAAAATTTTAAGTATATCTGGAGTTATAGAACTGCGATTGAAGCGCGATTAGTCTCGTAGGAAAGCTAAGACATGAGGATACAAGTTCAATGTATCAAGAAGAACCCAGTTCTGACTCTAAGATAGTCAAAATTGCTCGTCAACAAACACATGGACTGTTACTGTCCAACTATTACTGTCTCGTTTTTGAACTGTTAATATCTGACCTCTACTCAGAATTTTAACTAGATCTGGAGTTCTAGAACTCCGATTCAAGCGCGATTAGTCTCGTTGGAAAGCTAAGACAGGAGGCTACAAGTTCTATGATCAAGAAGAACCCAGTTCTGCCTCTAAGATAGTCAAAATTGCTCATCAACAAAATCTTGGACTGTTACTGTCTCGTTTATGAACTGTTATTCTCCGACCTCTACTCAGAATTAACTATATCTGGAGTTATAGAACTGCGATTCAAGCACGATTAGTCTCGTTGGAAATATAAGACATGAGGCTACAAGTTCTATGATCAAGAAGAACCCAGTTCTGCCTCTAAGATAGTCAAAATTGCTCATCAACAAACACTTGGACTGTTACTGTCAAACTGCTACTGTCTCGTTTTTGAACTGTTACTATCTGACCTCTACTCAAAATTTTAAGTATATCTGGAGTTATAGAACTGCGATTGAAGCGCGATTAGTCTCGTAGGAAAGCTAAGACATGAGGATACAAGTTCAATGTATCAAGAAGAACCCAGTTCTGACTCTAAGATAGTCAAAATTGCTCGTCAACAAACACATGGACTGTTACTGTCCAACTATTACTGTCTCGTTTTTTAACTGTTACTATCTGACCTCTACTCAGAATTTTAACTATATCTGGAGTTCTAGAACTCCGATTCAAGCGCGATTAGTCTCGTTGGAAAGCTAAGACAGGAGGCTACAAGTTCTATGATCAAGAAGAACCCAGTTCTGCCTCTAAGATAGTCAAAATTGCTCATCAACAAAATCTTGGACTGTTACTGTCTCGTTTATGAACTGTTATTCTCCGACCTCTACTCAGAATTAACTATATCTGGAGTTATAGAACTGCGATTCAAGCACGATTAGTCTCGTTGGAAATATAAGACATGAGGCTACAAGTTCTATGATCAAGAAGAACCCAGTTCTGCCTCTAAGATAGTCAAAATTGCTCATCAACAAACACTTGGATTGTTACTGTCAAACTGCTACTGTCTCGTTTTTGAACTGTTACTATCTGACCTCTACTCAAAATTTTAAGTATATCTGGAGTTATAGAACTGCGATTGAAGCGCGATTAGTCTCGTAGGAAAGCTAAGACATGAGGATACAAGTTCAATGTATCAAGAAGAACCCAGTTCTGACTCTAAGATAGTCAAAATTGCTCGTCAACAAACACATGGACTGTTACTGTCCAACTATTACTGTCTTGTTTTTAAACTGTTACTCTCTGACCTCTACTCAGAATTTTAACTATATCTGGAGTTATAGAACTCCGATTCAAGCGCGATTAGTCTCGTTGGAAAGCTAAGACAGGAGGCTACAAGTTCAATTCATCAAGAAGAACACAGTTCTGCCTCTAAGATAGTCAAAATTGCTCATCAACAAACACATGGACTGTTACTGTCCAACTGTTACTGTCTCGTTTTTGAACTGTTACTATCTGACCTCTATTCAGAATTTTAACTGTATCTGGGGTTATAGAACTCCGATTCAAGCGCGATTAGTCTCGTTGGAAAGCTAAGACATGAGGCTACAAGTTCAATGCATCAAGCAGAACCTAGTTCAGCCTCTAAGATAGTCAAAATTGCTCATCAACAAACACTTGGAGTGTTACTGTCCACCTGTTACTGTCTCATTTTTGAACTATTACTGTCTGACCTCTACTCAGAATTTTAACTATATATGGAGTTATATAACTGCGATTCAAGCGTGATTAGTCTCGTTGGAAAGATAAGACATGAGGCTACAAGTTCTATGATCAAAAAGAACCCAGTTCTGCCTCTAAGATAGTCAAAATTGCTCATCAACAAACTCTTGGACTGTTACTGTCCAACTGTTACTGTCCAACTGTTACCGTCTCATTTTTGAACTGTTACTGTCTGACCTCTACTCAGAATTTTAACTATATATGGAGTTATAGAATTGCGATTCAAGCGTGATTAGTCTCGTTGGAAAGCTAAGACATGAGGCTACAAGATCAGTGCATCAAGAAGAACCCAGTTCTGCCTCTAAGATAGTCAAAATTGCTCATCAACAAACACATGGACTGTTACTGTCCAACTGTTACTGTCTCGTTTTTGAACTGTTACTATCTGACCTCTACTGAGAATTTTAACATTTATCTGGAGTTATAGAACTTCGATTCTAGCGCGATTAGTCTCGTTGGAAAGCTAAGACAGGAGGCTACAAGTTCTATGATCAAGAAGAACCCAGTTCTGCCTCTAAGATAGTCAAAATTGCTCATCAACAAACACTTGGACTGTTACTGTCCAAATGTTACTGTCTCGTTTTGGAACTGTTACTATGTGACCTCAACTCAAAATTTTAACTATATCTGGAGTTATAGAACTGTGATTCAAGCGCGATTAGTCTCGTTGGAAAGCTAAGACATGAGGCTACAAGTTCAATGCATCAAGAAGAACACAGTTCTGCCTCTAAGATAGTCAAAATTGATCATTATCAAACACTTGGACTGTTACTGTACAACTGTTACTGTTTTGTTTTTTAACTCTTACTGTCTGACCTAACCTCATATTTTTTAACTATATCTGGAGGTATAGAACTCCGATTCAAGCGCGATTAATCTAGTTGGAAATCTAAGATGTGAGGCTACAAGTTGAATGATTCAAGAAGAACCCAGTTTTGCATCTAAAATAGTGAAAATTTCATATCAACAAACACTTGGACTGTTACTGGTTAACTGTTACTGTCTCGTTTTTGAACTGTCTGACCTGTACTCAGAATTTTAACTATATCTGGAGTTGTAGAACTGCGATTCAAGCGTGATTAGTCTCGTTGGAAAGCTAAGACATGAGGCTACAAGTTCAATGTATTAAGAAGAACCCAGTTCTGCCTCTAAGATAGTCAAAATTGCTCGTCAACAAACACATGGACTGTTACTGTCCAACTATTAGTGTCTCGTTTTTTAACTGTTACTATCTGACCTCTACTCAGAATTTTAACTATATCTGGAGTTATAGAACTCCGATTCAAGCGCGGTTAGTCTCGTTGGAAAGCTAAGACAGGAGGCTACAAGTTCTATGATCAAGAAGAACCCAGTTCTGCCTCTAAGATAGTCAAAATTGCTTATCAACAAAATCTTGTACTGTTACTATCTCGTTTTTGAACTGTTATTCTCCGACCTCTACTCAGAATTAACTATATCTGGAGTTATAGAACTGCGATTCAAGCACGATTAGTCTCGTTGGAAATATAAGACATGAGGCTACAAGTTCTATAATCAAGAATAACCCAGTTCTGCCTCTAAGATAGTCAAAATTGCTGATCAACAAACACTTCGACTGTTACTGTCAAACTGCTACTGTCTCGTTTTTGAACTGTTACTATCTGACCTCTACTCAAAATTTTAACTATATCTGGAGTTATAGAACTGCGATTGAAGCGCGATTAGTCTCGTTGGAAAGCTAAGACATGAGGCTACAAGTTCACTGCATCAAGAAGAACCCAGTTCTGCCTCTAAGATAGTCAAAATTGCACATCAACAAACACTTGGACTGTTACTGTCAAACTGCTACTGTCTCGTTTTTGAACTGTTACTATCTGACCTCTACTCAAAATTTTAACTATATCTGGAGTTATAGAACTCCGATTCAAGCGCGATTAGTCTCGTTGGAAATATAAGACATGAGGCTACAAGTTCTATGATCAAGAAGAACCCAGTTCTGCCTCTAAGATAGTCAAAATTGCTCATCAACAAACTCTTGGACTGTTACTGTCAAACTGCTACTGTCTCGTTTTTGAACTGTTACTATCTGACCTCTACTCAAAATTTTAAGTATATCTGGAGTTATAGAACTGCGATTGAAGCGCGATTAGTCTCGTAGGAAAGCTAAGACATGAGGCTACAAGTTCAATGTATCCAGAAGAACCCAGTTCTACCTCTAAGATAGTCAAAATTGCTCGTCAACAAACACATGGACTGTTACTGTCCAACTATTACTGTCTTGTTTTTGAACTGTTACTCTCTGACCTCTACTCAGAATTTTAACTATATCTGTAGTTATAGAACTCCGATTCAAGCGCGATTAGTCTCGTTGGAAAGCTAAGACAGGAGGCCACAAGTTCTATGATCAAGAAGAACCCAGTTCTGCCTCTAAGATAGTCAAAATTGCTCATCAACAAACACTTGGACTGTTATTGTACAACTGTTACTGTTTTGTTTTTTAACTCTTACTGTCTGACCTCTCCTCATATTTTTAACTATATCTGGAGGTATAGAACTAAGATTCAAGCGCCGTTAGTCTCGTTGGAAATCTAAGACATGTGGCTACAAGTTCAATGATTCAAGAAGAACCCAGTTTTACCTCTAAAATAGTCAAAATTGCACATCAACAAACACTTGGACTGTTACTGGCTAACTGTTACTGTCTCGTTTTTGAACTGTTATTCTCCGACCTCTACTCAGAATTAACTATATCCGGAGTTATAGAACTACGATTCAAGCGCGATTTGTCTCGTTGGAAAGCTAAGACATGAGGCTACAAGTTCAATGCATCAAGCAGAACCCAGTTCAGCCTCTAAGATAGTCAAAATTGCTCATCAACAAACACTTGGACTGTTACTGTCCACCTGTTACTGTCTCGTTTTTGAACTGTTACTGTCTGACTTCTAGTCAGAATTTTAACTATATATGGAGTTATAGAACTGCGATTCAAGCGCGATTAGTCTCCTTGGAAATATAAGACATGAGGCTACAAGTTCTATGATCAAGAAGAACCCAGTTCTGCCTCTAAGATAGTCAAAATTGCTCATCAACAAACACTTGGACTGTTACTGTCCAAATGTTACTGTCTCGTTTTTGAACTGTTACTGTCTGACCTCAACTCAAAATTTTAACTATATCTGGAGTTATAGAACTGCGATTCAAGGGCGATTAGTCTCGTTGGAAAGCTAAGACATGAGGCTACAAGTTCAATGCATCAAGAAGAACCTAGTTCTGCCTCTAAGATAGTCAAAATTGCTCATCATCAAACACTTGGACTGTTACTGTACAGTTGTTACTGTCTCGTTTTTTAACTCTTACTGTCTGACCTCTACTCACAATTTTAACTGTATCTGGAGGTATAGAACTCCGATTCAAGCGCGATTAGTCTAGTTGGAAATCTAAGACGTGAGGCTACAATTTCAATGATTCAAGAAGAACCTAGTTTTGCCTCTAAAATAGTCAAAATTGCACATCAACAAACACTTGGACTGTTACTGGCTAACTGTTACTGTCTCGTTTTTGAACTGTCTGACCTCTACTCAGAATTTTAACTATATATGGAGTTATAGAACTGCGATTCAAGCGTGATTAGTCTTGTTGGAAAGCTAAGACATGAGGCTACAAGTTCAATGCATCAAGAACCCAGTTCTGCCTCTAAGATAGTCAAAATTGCTCATCAACAAACACTTGGACTGTTACTGTCCAACTGTTACTGTCTCGTTTTTGAACTCTTACTGTCTGACCTCTACTCACAATTTTAACTGTATCTGGAGTTATAGAACTCCGATTCAAGCGTGATTAGTCTCGTTGGAAAGCTAAGACATGAGGCTACAAGATCAGTGCATCAAGAACAACCCAGTTCTGCCTCTAAGATAGTCAAAATTGCTCATCAACAAACAAATGGACTGTTACTGTCCACCTGTTATTGTCTCGTTTTTGAACTATTACTGTCTGACCTCTACTCAGAATTTTAACTATATATGGAGGTATAGAACTGCGATTCAAGCGTGATTAGTCTTGTTGGAAAGATAAGAAATGAGGCTACAAGTTCTATGATAAGAAGAACCCAGTTCTGCCTCTAAGATAGTTAAAATTGCTCATCAACAAACACTTGGACTGTTACTGTCCAACTGTTATTGTCTCGTTTTTGAACTATTACTGTCTGACCTCTACTCAGAATTTTAACTATATATGGAGTTATAGAACTGCGATTCAAGCGCGATTAGTCTCGTTGGAAAGCTAAGACATGAGGCTACAACTTCAATGCATCAAGAAGAACCCAGTTCTGCCTCTAAGATAGTCAAAATTGCTCATCATCAAACACTTGGACTATTACTGTACAGTTGTTACTGTCTCGTTTTTTAACTCTTACTATCTGACCTCACCTCATATTTTTAACTATATCTGGAGGTATAGAACTTCGATTCAAGCGCGATTAGTCTAGTTGGAAATCTAAGACGTCAGGCTACAAGTTCAATGATTCAAGAAGAACCCAGTTTTGCCTCTAAAATAGTCAAAATTGCACATCAACAAACACTTGGACTGTTACTGGCTAAGTGTTACTGTCTCGTTTTTGAACTGTCTGACCTCTACTCAGAATTTTAACTATATATGGAGTTATAGAACTGCGATTCAAGAGTGATTAGTCTTGTTGGAAAGCTAAGACATGAGGCTACAAGTTCAATGCATCAAGAAGAACCCAGTTCTGCCTCTAAGATAGTCAAAATTGCTCATCAACAAACACTTGGACTGTTACTATCAAACTGTTACTGTCTCGTTTTTGAACTGTTACTGTCTGACCTCTACTCACAATTTTAACTGTATCTGGAGTTATAGAACTCCGATTCAAGCATGATTAGTCTCGTTGGAAAGCTAGGACATGAGGCTACAAGTTCTATGATGAAGAAGAACCCAGTTCTGCCTCTTAGATAGTGAAAATTGCTCATCAACAAAATCTTGGACTGTTACTGTCCAACTGTTACTGTCTTGTTTATCAACTGTTATTCTCCGACCTCTACTCAGAATTAACTATATCTGGAGTTATAGAACTGCGATTCAAGCACGATTAGTCTCGTTGGAAATATAAGACATGAGGCTAAAAGTTCTATGATCAAGAATAACCCAGTTCTGCCTCTAAGATAGTCAAAATTGCTGATCAACAAACACTTGGACTGTTACTGTCCAACTGCTACTGTCTCGTTTTTGAACTGTTACTGTCTGACCTCTACTCAAAATTTTAACTATATCTGGAGTTATAGAACTGCGATTCAAGCGCGATTAGTCTCGTTGGAAAGCTAAGACATGAGGCTATAAGTTCAATGCATCAAGAAGAACCCAGTTCTGCCTCTAAGATAGTCAAAATTGCTCATCATCAAACACTTGGACTGTTACTGTACAACTGTTTGTTACTGTTTTGTTTTTTAACTCTTACTGTCTGACCTCTCCTCATATTTTTAACTACATCTGGAGGTATAGAACTGTGATTCAAGCGTGATTAGTCTCGTTGGAAAGATAAGACATGAGGCTACAAGTTCTATGATCAAGAAGAACCTAGTTCTGCCTCTAAAAAAGTCAAAATTGCTCATCAACAAACACTTGGACTGTTACTGTCCACCTGTTACTGTCTCGTTTTTGAACTATTACTATCTGACCTCTACTCAGAATTTTAACTATATATGGAGTTATAGAACTGCGATTCAAGCGTGATTAGTCTCGTTGGAAAGATAAGACATGAGGCTACAAGTTCTATGATCAAGAAGAACCCAGTTCTGCCTCTAAGATAGTCAAAATTGCTCATCAACAAACACTTGGACTGTTACTGTCTCGTTTTTGAACTGTTACTATCTGACCTCTACTCAGAATTTTAACTGTATCTGGAGTTATAGAACTCCGATTCAAGCGCGATTAGTCTTGTTAGAAAGATAAGACATGAGACTACAAGTTCTATGTTCAAGAAGAACCTAGTTTTGCCTCTAAAATAGTCAAAATTGCACATCAACAAACACTTGGACTGTTACTGTCCAAATGTTACTGTCTCGTTTTTGAACTGTTACTGTCTGACCTCAACTCAAAATTTTAACTATATCTGGAATTATAGAACTGCGATTCAAGCGCGATTAGTCTCGTTGGAAAGCTAAGACATGAGGCTACAACTTCAATGCATCAAGAAGAACCCAGTTCTGCCTCTAAGATACTCAAAATTGCTCATTATCAAACACTTGGACTGTCACTGTATAGCTGTTACTGTTTTGTTTTTTAACTCTTACTATCTGACCTCTCCTCATATTTTTAACTATATCTGGAGGTATAGAAATCCGATTCAAGCGCGATTAGTCTTGTTGGAAAGAAAAGACATGAGGCTACAAGTTTTATGTTCAAGAAGAACCTAGTTTTGCCTCTAAAATAGTCAAAATTGCACATCAACAAACACTTGGACTGTTACTGGCTAACTGTTACTGTCTCGTTTTTGAACTGTATGACCTTTACTCAGAATTTTAACTATATCTGGAGTTGTAGAACTGCGATTCAAGCGTGATTAGTCTCGTTGGAAAGCTAAGACATGAGGCTACAAGTTCAATGCATAGAGCAGAACCTAGTTCAGCCTCTAAGATAGTCAAAATTGCTCATCAACAAACACTTGGACTGTTACTATCGACTTGTTACTGTCTCGTTTTTGAACTATTACTGTCTGACCTCTACTCAGAATTTTAACTATATATGGAGGTATAGAACTGCGATTCAAGCGTGATTAGTCTCGTTCGAAAGATAAGAAATGAGGCTACAAGTTCTATGATAAGAAGAACCCAGTTCTGCCTCTAAGATAGTCAAAATTGCTCATCAACAAACACTTGGACTGTTACTGTCCAAATGTTACTGTCTCGTTTTTGAACTGTTACTGTCTGACCTCAACTCACAATTTTAACTATATCTGGAATTATAGAACTGCGATTCAAGCGCGATTAGTCTCGTTGGAAAGCTAAGACATGAGGCTACAACTTCAATGCATCAAGAAGAACCCAGTTCTGCCTCTAAGATAGTCAAAATTGCTCATTATCAAACACTTGGATTGTTACTGTACAGCTGTTACTGTTTTGTTTTTTAACTCTTACTATCTGACCTCACCTCATATTTTTAACTATATCTGGAGGTATAGAACTCCGATTCAAGCGCGATTAGTCTTGTTGGAAAGATAAGACATGAGGCTACAAGTTTTATGTTCAAGAAGAACCTAGTTTTGCCTCTAAAATAGTCAAAATTGCTCATCAACAAACACTTGGACTGTTACTGTACAGCTGTTACTGTCTCGTTTTTTAACTCTTACTGTCTGACCTCTACTCACAATTTTAACTGTATCTGGAGTTATAGAACTCCGATTCAAGCGTGATTAGTCTTGTTGGAAAGCTAAGACATGAGGCTACAAGATCAGTGCATCAAGAAGAACCCATTTCTGCCTCTAAGATAGTCAAAATTGCTCATCAACAAACACATGGACTGTTACTGTCCAACTGTTACTGTCTCGTTTTTGAACTGTTACTATCTGACCTCTACTCAGAATTTTAACTGTATCTGGAGTTATAGAACTCCGATTCAAGCGCGATTAGTCTCGTTGGAAAGCTAAGACAGGAGGCTACAAGTTCTATGATCAAGAAGAACCTAGTTTTGCCTCTAAGATAGTCAAAATTGCTCATCAACAAACACTTGGACTGTTACTGTACAGCTGTTACTGTCTCGTTTTTTAACTCTTACTGTCTGACCTCTACTCACAATTTTAACTGTATCTGGAGTTATAGAACTCCGATTCAAGCGTGATTAGTCTTGTTGGAAAGCTAAGACATGAGGCTACAAGATCAGTGCATCAAGAAGAACCCATTTCTGCCTCTAAGATAGTCAAAATTGCTCATCAACAAACACATGGACTGTTACTGTCCAATTGTTACTGTCTCGTTTTTGAACTGTTACTATCTGACCTCTACTCAGAATTTTAACTGTATCTGGAGTTATAGAACTCCGATTCAAGCGCGATTAGTCTCGTTGGAAAGCTAAGACAGGAGGCTACAAGTTCTATGATCAAGAAGAACCCAGTTCTGCCTCTAAGATAGTGAAAGTTGCTCATCAACAAAATCTTGGACTGTTACTGTCCAACTGTTACTGTCTTGTTTATCAACTGTTATTCTCCGACCTCTACTCAGAATTAACTATATCTGGAGTTATAGAACTGCGATTCAAGCACGATTAGTCTCGTTGGAAATATAAGACATGAGGCTACAAGTTCTATGATCAAGAATAACCCAGTTCTGCCTCTAAGATAGTCAAAATTGCTGATCAACAAACACTTGGACTGTTACTGTCCAACTGCTACTGTCTCGTTTTTGAACTGTTACTGTCTGACCTCTACTCAAACTTTTAACTATATCTGGAGTTATAGAACTGCGATTCAAGCGCGATTAGTCTCGTTGGAAAGCTAAGACATGAGGCTACAAGTTCAATGCATCAAGAAGAACCCAGTTCTGCCTCTAAGATAGTCAAAATTGCTCATCATCAAACACTTCGACTGTTACTGTACAACTGTTTGTTACTGTTTTGTTTTTTAACTCTTACTGTCTGACCTCTCCTGATATTTTTAACTACATCTGGAGGTATAGAACTGTGATTCAAGCGTGATTAGTCTCGTTGGAAAGATAAGACATGAGGCTACAAGTTCTATGATCAAGAAGAACCCAGTTCTGCCTCTAAGATAGTCAAAATTGCTCATCAACAAACACTTGGACTGTTACTGTCTTGTTTTTGAACTGTTACTGTATGACCTCTACTAAGAATTTTAACTATATATGGAGTTATAGAACTGCGATTCAAGCGTGATTAGTCTCGTTGGAAAGATAAGACATGAGGCTACAAGTTCAATGATCAAGAAGAACCCAGTTTTGCCTCTAACATAGTCAAAATTGCACACCAACAAACGCTTGGACTGTTACTGTCCACCTGTTACTGTATCGTTTTTGAACTGTTACTGTCTGACCTCTACTCAGAATTTTAACTATATATGGAGTTATAGAACTGCGATTCAAGCACGATTAGTGTCGTTGGAAAGATAAGACATGAGGCTACAAGTTCTATGATCAAGAAGAACCAAGTTTTGCCTCTAAAATAGTCAAAATTGCACACCAACAAACACTTGGACTGTTACTGGCCAACTGTTACTGTCTCGTTTTTGAACTGCCTGACCTTTACTCAGAATTTTCACTATATCTGGAGTTGTAGAACTGCGATTCAAGCGTGATTAGTCTCCTTAGAAAGCTAAGACATGAGGCTACAAGTTCTATGATCAAGAAGAACCCAGTTCTGCGTCTAAGATAGTCAAAATTGCTCATCAACAAACACTTGGACTGTTAATGTCCAACTCTTACTGTCTCGTTTTTTAACTGTTACTATCTGACCTCTACTCACAATTTTTACTATATCTTGAGTTATAGAACTCCGATTCAAGCTCGATTAGTCTCGTTGGAAAGCTAAGACAGGAGGCTACAAGTTCTATGATCAAGAAGAACCCAGTTCTGCCACTAAGATAGTGAAAGTTGCTCATCAACAAAATCTTGGACTGTTACTGTCCAACTGTTACTGCCTTGTTTATCAACTGTTATTCTCCGACCTCTACTCAGAATTAACTATATCCGGAGTTATAGAACTACGATTCAAGCGCGATTAGTCTCGTTGGAAAGCTAAGACATGAGGCTACAAGTTCAATGCATCAACAAGTTCATTGCATCAAGAAGAACCCAGTTTTGCCTCTAAAATAGTCAAAATTGCATATCAACAAACACTTGGACTGTTACTGGCTAACTGTTACTGTCTCGTTTTTGAACTGTCTGACCTCTACTCAGAATTTTAACTATATATGGAGTTATAGAACTGCGATTCAAGCGCGATTAGTCTCGTTGGAAAGATAAGACATGAGACTACAAGTTCAATGATCAAGAAGAACCCAGTTCTGCCTCCAAGATAGTCAAAATTGCACACCAACAAACACTTGTACTGTTACAGGCCAACTGTTACAGTCTCGTTTTTGAACTGCCTGACCTTTACTCAGAATTTTTACTATATCTGGAGTTGTAGAACTGCGATTCAAGCGTGATTAGTCTCCTTAGAAAGCTAAGACATGAGGCTACAAGTTCTATGATCAAGAAGAACTCAGTTCTGCGTCTAAGATAGTCAAAATTGTTCATCAACAAACACTTGGACTGTTACTGTCCAACTCTTACAGTCTCGTTTTTTAACTGTTACTGTCTGACCTCTACTCACAATTTTTACTATATGTTGAGTTATAGAACTCCGATTCAAGCGCGATTAGTCTCGTTGGAAAGCTAAGACGGGAGGCTACAAGTTCTATGATCAAGAAGAACCCAGTTCTGCCTCTAAGATAGTCAAAATTGCTCATCAACGAACACTTGGACTATTACTCTCCAACTGTTACTGTCTCGTTTTTTAACTGTTATTCTCCGACCTCTACTCAAAATTAACTATATCCGGAGTTATAGAACTACGATTCAAGCGCGATTTGTCTCGTTGCAAAGCTAAGACATGAGGCTACAAGTTCAATGCATCAAGCAGAACCCAGTTCAGCCTCTAAGATAGTCAAAATTGCTCATCAACAAACACTTGGACTGTTACTGTCCACCTGTTATTGTCTCGTTTTTGAATTGTTACTGTCTGACCTCTACTCAGAATTTTAACTATATATGGAGTTATAGAACTGCGATTCAAGCGCGATTAGTCTCGTTGGAAAGATAAGACATGAGGCTACAAGTTCAATGCATCAAGAAGAACCCAGTTCTGCCTCTAAGATAGTCAAAATTGCTCATCATCAAACACTTGGACTGATACTGTCCAACTCTTACTGTCTCGTTTTTTAACTGTTACTATCTGACCTCTACTCAAAATTTGTACTATATCTGGAGTTATAGAACTGCGATTCAAGCGCGATTAATCTCGTTGGAAAGCTAAGACATGAGGCTACAAGTTCAATGCATCAACAAGAACCCAGTTCTGCCTCTAAGATAGTCAAAATTGCTCATCATCAAACACTTGGACTGTTACTGTCCACTTGTTACTATCTCGTTTTTGAACTAATAATGTCTGACCTCTACTCAGAATTTTAATTATTTATGGAGTTCTAGAACTGCAATTCAAGCGCGATTAGTCTCGTTGGAAAGATAAGACATGAGGCTACAAGTTCAATGATCAAGAAGAACCCAGTTCTGCCTCCAAGATAGTCAAAATTGCACACCAACAAACACTTGGACTGTTACTGGCCAACTGTTACTGTCTCGTTTTTGAACTGCCTGACCTTTACTCAGAATTTTCACTATATCAGGAGTTGTAGAACTGCGATTCAAGCGTGATTAGTCTCCTTAGAAAGCTAAGACATGAGGCTACAAGTTCTATGATCAAGAAGAACCCAGTTCTGAGTCTAAGATAGTCAAAATTGCTCATCAACAAACACTTGGACTGTTACTGTCCAACTCTTACTGTCTCGTTTTTTAACTGTTACTGTCTGACCTCTACTCACAATTTTTACTATATCTTGAGTTATAGAACTCCGATTCAAGCGCGATTAGTCTCGTTGGAAAGCTAAGACGGGAGGCTACAAGTTCTATGATCAAGAAGAACCCAGTTCAGCCTCTAAGATAGTCAAAATTGCTCATCAACAAACACTTGGACTGTTACTGTCGACCTGTTACTGTCTCGTTTTTGAACTGTTACTGTCTGACCTCTACTCAGAATTTTAACTATATATGGAGTTATAGAACTGCGATTCAAGCGCGATTAGTCTCGTTGGAAAGATAAGACATGAGGCTACAAGTTCTATGATCAAGAATAACCCAGTTCTGCGTCCAAGATAGTCAAAATTGCTCATCAACAAACACTTGGACTGTTACTGTCCACCTGTTACTGTCTCGTTTTTGAACTGTTAATGTCTGACCTCTACTCAGAATTTTAACTATAAATGGAGTTATAGAACTGCGATTCAAGCGCGATTAGTCTCATTGGAATGATAAGACATGAGGCTACAAGTTCTATGATCAAGAAGAACCCAGTTCTGCGTCTAAGATAGTCAAAATTGCTCATCAACGAACACTTGGACTGTTACTCTACAACTGTTACTGTCTCGTTTTATAACTGTTATTCTCCGACCTCTACTCAAAATTAACTATATCCGGAGTTATAAAACTACGATTCAAGCGCGATTTGTCTCGTTGGAAAGCTAAGACATGAGGCTACAAGTTCAATGCATCAAAAAGAACCCAGTTCTGCCTCTAAGATAGTCAAAATTGCTCATCATCAAACACTTGGACTTTTACTGTACAACTGTTACTGTTTTGTTTTTTAACTCTTACTGTCTGACCTCTCCTCATATTTTTAACTATATCTGGAGGTATAGAACTGCGATTCAAGCGCGATCAATCTCGTTGGAAATCTAAGACGTGAGGCTACAAGTTCAATGATTCAAGAAGACCAAGTTTTGCCTCTAAAATTGTCAAAATTGCACACCAACAAACACTTGGACTGTTACTGGCCAACTGTTACTGTCTCGTTTTTGAACTGTTATTCTCCGACCTCTACTCACAATTAACTATATCTGGAGGTATAGAACTCTGATTCAAGCGCGATTAGTCTCGTTGGAAATCTAAGACTCACAGGTTCAATGATTCGAGAAGAACCCAGTTTTGCCTCTAAAATAGTCAAAATTGCACACCAACAAACACTTGGACTGTTACTGGCCAACTGTTACTGTCTCGTTTTTTAACTGTCTAACCTTTACTCAGAATTTGAACTATATCTGGAGTTGTAGAACTGCGATTCAAGCGCGATTAGTCTTGTTGGAAAGCTAGGCATGAGGCTACAAGTTCAATGCATCAAGAAGAACCCAGTTCTGCGTCTAAGATAGTCAAAATTGCTCATCAACAAACACTTGGACTGTTACTGTCCAACTCTTACTGTCTCGTTTTTTAACTGTTACTGTCTGACCTCTACTCAGAATTTTAACTATATCTGGAGTTGTAGAACTGCGATTCAAGCGCGATTAGTCTCGTTGGAAAGATAAGACATGAGGCTACAAGTTTAATGCATCAAGAAGAACCCAGTTCTGCCTCTAAGATAGTCGAAATTGCTCATGAACGAACACTTGGACTGTTACTGTCCAACTGTTATTGTCTCGTTTTTGAACTGTTACTATCTGACCTCTACTTAGAATTTTAACTATATCTGGAGTTATACAACTCCGATTCAAGCGCGATTAGTCTCGTTGGAAAGCTAAGACAGGAGGCTACAAGTTCTATGATCAAGAAGAACCCAGTTCTGCGTCTAAGATAGTCAAAATTGCTCATCAACGAACACTTGGACTGTTACTGTCCAACTGTTACTGTCTCGTTTTTGAACTCTTATTCTCCGACCTCCACTCAAAATTAACTATATCCGGAGTTATAGAACTATGATTCAAGCGCGATTTGTCTCGTTCGAAAGCTAAGACATGAGGCTACATGTTCAATGCATCAAGCAGAACCCAGTTCAGCCTGTAAGATAGTCAAAATTGCTCATCAACAAACACTTGGACTGTTACTGTCCAACTGTTATTGTCTCGTTTTTGAACTGTTACTATCTGACCTCTACTTAGAATTTTAACTATATCTGGAGTTATACAACTCCGATTCAAGCGCGATTAGTCTCGTTGGAAAGCTAAGACAGGAGGCTACAAGTTCTATGATCAAGAAGAACCCAGTTCAGCCTCTAAGATAGTCAAAATTGCTCATCAACAAACACTTGGACTGTTACTGTCGACCTGTTACTGTCTCGTTTTTGAACTGTTACTGTCTGACCTCTACTCAGAATTTTAACTATATATGGAGTTATAGAACTGCGATTCAAGCGCGATTAGTCTCGTTGGAAAGATAAGACATGAGGCTACAAGTTCTATGATCAAGAATAACCCAGTTCTGCGTCCAAGATAGTCAAAATTGCTCATCAACAAACACTTGGACTGTTACTGTCCACCTGTTACTGTCTCGTTTTTGAACTGTTAATGTCTGACCTCTACTCAGAATTTTAACTATAAATGGAGTTATAGAACTGCGATTCAAGCGCGATTAGTCTCATTGGAATGATAAGACATGAGGCTACAAGTTCTATGATCAAGAAGAACCCAGTTCTGCGTCTAAGATAGTCAAAATTGCTCATCAACGAACACTTGGACTGTTACTCTACAACTGTTACTGTCTCGTTTTATAACTGTTATTCTCCGACCTCTACTCAAAATTAACTATATCCGGAGTTATAAAACTACGATTCAAGCGCGATTTGTCTCGTTGGAAAGCTAAGACATGAGGCTACAAGTTCAATGCATCAAAAAGAACCCAGTTCTGCCTCTAAGATAGTCAAAATTGCTCATCATCAAACACTTGGACTTTTACTGTACAACTGTTACTGTTTTGTTTTTTAACTCTTACTGTCTGACCTCTCCTCATATTTTTAACTATATCTGGAGGTATAGAACTGCGATTCAAGCGCGATCAATCTCGTTGGAAATCTAAGACGTGAGGCTACAAGTTCAATGATTCAAGAAGAACCAAGTTTTGCCTCTAAAATTGTCAAAATTGCACACCAACAAACACTTGGACTGTTACTGGCCAACTGTTACTGTCTCGTTTTTGAACTGTTATTCTCCGACCTCTACTCACAATTAACTATATCTGGAGGTATAGAACTCTGATTCAAGCGCGATTAGTCTCGTTGGAAATCTAAGACTCACAGGTTCAATGATTCGAGAAGAACCCAGTTTTGCCTCTAAAATAGTCAAAATTGCACACCAACAAACACTTGGACTGTTACTGGCCAACTGTTACTGTCTCGTTTTTTAACTGTCTAACCTTTACTCAGAATTTGAACTATATCTGGAGTTGTAGAACTGCGATTCAAGCGCGATTAGTCTTGTTGGAAAGCTAGGCATGAGGCTACAAGTTCAATGCATCAAGAAGAACCCAGTTCTGCGTCTAAGATAGTCAAAATTGCTCATCAACAAACACTTGGACTGTTACTGTCCAACTCTTACTGTCTCGTTTTTTAACTGTTACTGTCTGACCTCTACTCAGAATTTTAACTATATCTGGAGTTGTAGAACTGCGATTCAAGCGCGATTAGTCTCGTTGGAAAGATAAGACATGAGGCTACAAGTTTAATGCATCAAGAAGAACCCAGTTCTGCCTCTAAGATAGTCGAAATTGCTCATGAACGAACACTTGGACTGTTACTGTCCAACTGTTATTGTCTCGTTTTTGAACTGTTACTATCTGACCTCTACTTAGAATTTTAACTATATCTGGAGTTATACAACTCCGATTCAAGCGCGATTAGTCTCGTTGGAAAGCTAAGACAGGAGGCTACAAGTTCTATGATCAAGAAGAACCCAGTTCTGCGTCTAAGATAGTCAAAATTGCTCATCAACGAACACTTGGACTGTTACTGTCCAACTGTTACTGTCTCGTTTTTGAACTCTTATTCTCCGACCTCCACTCAAAATTAACTATATCCGGAGTTATAGAACTATGATTCAAGCGCGATTTGTCTCGTTCGAAAGCTAAGACATGAGGCTACATGTTCAATGCATCAAGCAGAACCTAGTTCAGCCTGTAAGATAGTCAAAATTGCTCATCAACAAACACTTGGACTGTTACTGTCCAACTGTTATTGTCTCGTTTTTGAACTGTTACTATCTGACCTCTACTTAGAATTTTAACTATATCTGGAGTTATACAACTCCGATTCAAGCGCGATTAGTCTCGTTGGAAAGCTAAGACAGGAGGCTACAAGTTCTATGATCAAGAAGAACCCAGTTCTGCTGCGTCTAAGATAGTCAAAATTGCTCATCAACGAACACTTGGACTGTTACTCTCCAACTGTTACTGTCTCGTTTTTGAACTGTTATTCTACGACCTCTACTCAAAATTAACTATATCCGGAGTTATAGAACTACGATTCAAGCGCGATTTGTCTGGTTGGAAAGCTAAGACATGAGGCTACAAGTTCAATGCATCAAGAAGAACCCAGTTCTGCGTCTAAGATAGTCAAAATTGCTCATCAACAAACACTTGGACTGTTACTGTCCAACTCTTACTGTCTCGTTTTTTAACTGTTACTGTCTGACCTCTACTCAGAATTTTAACAATATCTGGAGTTGTAGAACTGCGATTCAAGCGCGATTAGTCTCGTTGGAAAGCTAAGACATGAGGCTACAAGTTCAATGCATCAAGAAGAACCCAGTTCTGCCTCTAAGATAGTCGAAATTGATCATCAACAAACACATGGACTGTTACTGTCCAACTGTTAGTGTCTCGTTTTTGAACTGTTACTATCTGACCTCTACTCAGATTTTAACTATATCTGGAGTTATAGAACTGTGATTCAAGCGCGATTAGTCTCGTTGGAAAGCTAAGACATGAGGCTACAAGTTCAATGCATCAAGAAGAACCCAGTTCTGCCTCTAAGATAGTCAAAATTGCTCATCATCAAACACTTGGACTGTTACTGTACAACTGTTACTGTTTTGTTTTTTAACTCTTACTGTCTGACCTCTCCTCATATTTTTAACTATATCTGGAGGTATAGAACTCCGATTCAAGCACGATCAGTCTCGTTGGAAATCAAAGACGTGAGACTACAAGTTCAATGATTCAAGAAGAACCTAGTTTTGCCTCTAAAATAGTCAAAATTGCACACCAACAAACACTTGGACTGTTACTGGCCAACTGTTACTGTCTCGTTTTTGAACTGTTATTCTCCGACCTCTACTCACAATTAACTATATCTGGAGTTATAGAACTACGATTCAAGCGCGATTTGTCTCGTTGGAAAGCTAAGACATGAGGCTACAAGTTCAATGCATCAAGAAGACCCAGTTCTGCCTCTAAGATAGTCAAAATTACTTATCATCAAACACTTGGACTGTTACTGTACAACTGTTACTGTTTTGTTTTTTAACTCTTACTGTCTGACCTCTCCTCATATTTCTAACTATATCTGGAGGTATAGAACTCTGATTTAAGCGCGATTAGTCTCGTTGGAAATCTAAGACTCACATGTTCAATGATTCGAGAAGAACCCAGTTTTGCCTCTAAAATAGTCAAAATTGCACACCAACAAACACTTGGACTGTTACTGGCCAACTGTTACTGTCTCGTTTTTGAACTATCTAACCTTTACTCAGAATTTGAACTATATCTGGAGTTGTAGAACTGCGATTCAAGCGCGATTAGTCTTGTTGGAAAGCTAGGCATGAGGCTACAAGTTCAATGCATCAAGAAGAACCCAGTTCTGCGTCAAAGATAGTCAAAATTGCTCATCAACAAACACTTAGACTGTTACTGTCCAACTCTTACTGTCTCGTTTTTTAACTGTTACTGTCTGACCTCTACTCAGAATTTTTAACAATATCTGGAGTTGTAGAACTGCGATTCAAGCGCGATTAGTCTCGTTGGAAAGCTAAGACATGAGGCTACAAGTTCAATGCATCAAGAAGAACCCAGTTCTGCCTCTAAGATAGTCGAAATTGATCATCAACAAACACATGGACTGTTACTGTCCAACTGTTAGTGTCTCGTTTTTGAACTGTTACTATCTGACCTCTACTCAGATTTTAACTATATCTGGAGTTATAGAACTGTGATTCAAGCGCGATTAGTCTTGTTGGAAAGCTAAGACATGAGGCTACAAGTTCAATGCATCAAGAAGAACCCAGTTCTGCCTCTAAGATAGTCAAAATTGCTCATCATCAAACACTTGGACTGTTACTGTACAACTGTTACTGTTTTGTTTTTTAACTCTTACTGTCTGACCTCTCCTCATATTTTTAACTATATCTGGAGGTATAGAACTCCGATTCAAGCACGATCAGTCTCGTTGGAAATCAAAGACGTGAGACTACAAGTTCAATGATTCAAGAAGAACCTAGTTTTGCCTCTAAAATAGTCAAAATTGCACACCAACAAACACTTGGACTGTTACTGGCCAACTGTTACTGTCTCGTTTTTGAACTGTTATTCTCCGACCTCTAATCACAATTAACTATATCTGGAGTTATAGAACTACGATTCAAGCGCGATTTGTCTCGTTGGAAAGCTAATACATGAGGCTACAAGTTCAATGCATCAAGAAGACCCAGTTCTGCCTCTAAGATAGTCAAAATTACTTATCATCAAACACTTGGACTGTTACTATACAACTGTTACTGTTTTGTTTTTTAACTCTTACTGTCTGACCTCTCCTCATATTTCTAACTATATTTGGAGGTATAGAACTCTGATTTAAGCGCGATTAGTCTCGTTGGAAATCTAAGACTCACAGGTTCAATGATTCGAGAAGAACCCAGTTTTGCCTCTAAAATAGTCAAAATTGCACACCAACAAACACTTGGACTGTTACTGGCCAACTGTTACTGTCTCGTTTTTGAACTGTCTAACCTTTACTCAGAATTTGAACTATATCTAGAGTTGTAGAACTGCGATTCAAGCGCGATTAGTCTTGTTGGAAAGCTAGGCATGAGGCTACAAGTTCAATGCATCAAGAAGAACCCAGTTCTGCGTCTAAGATAGTCAAAATTGCTCATCAACAAACACTTGGACTGTTACTGTCCAACTCTTACTGTCTCGTTTTTTAACTGTTACTGTCTGACCTCTACTCAGAATTTTAACTATATCTGGAGTTGTAGAACTGCGATTCAAGCGCGATTAGTCTCGTTGGAAAGATAAGACATGAGGCTACAAGTTCAACGCATCAAGAATAACCCAGTTCTGCCTCTAAGATAGTCGAAATTGCTCATCAACAAACACATGGACTGTTACTGTCCAACTGTTAGTGTCTCGTTTTTGAACTGTTACTATCTGACCTCTACTCAGATTTAAACTATATCCGGAGTTAAAAATCTACGATTCAAGCGCGATTTGTCTCGTTGGAAAGCTAAGACATGAGGCTACAAGTTCAATGCATCAAGAAGAACCCAGTTCTGCCTCTAAGATAGTCAAAATTGCTCATCATCAAACACTTGGACTGTTACTGTACACCTGTTACTGTTTTGTTTTTTAACTCTTACTGTCTGACCTCTCCTCATATTTTTAACTATATCTGGAGGTATAGAACTCCGATTCAAGCGCGATTAGTCTCGTTGGAAATCTAAGACGTGAGGCTACAAGTTCAATGATTCAAGAAGAACCCAGTTTTGCCTCTAAAATAGTCAAAATTGCACACCAACAAACACTTGGACTGTTACTCGCCAACTGTTACTGTCTCGTTTTTGAACTGTCTAACCTTTACTCAGAATTTGAACTATAGCTGGAGTTGTAGAACTGCGATTCAAGCGCGATTAGTCTTGTTGGAAAGCTAGGCATGAGGCTACAAGTTCAATGCATCAAGAAGAACCCAGTTCTGCGTCTAAGATAGTCAAAATTGCTCATCAACAAACACTTGGACTGTTACTGTCCAACTGTTAGTGTCTCGTTTTTGAACTGTTACTATCTGACCTCTACTCAGATTTAAACTATATCCGGAGTTAAAACTCTACGATTCAAGCGCGATTTGTCTCGTTGGAAAGCTAAGACATGAGGCTACAAGTTCAACGCATCAAGAATAACCCAGTTCTGCCTCTAAGATAGTCGAAATTGCTCATCAACAAACACATGGACTGTTACTGTCCAACTGTTAGTGTCTCGTTTTTGAACTGTTACTATCTGACCTCTACTCAGATTTAAACTATATCCGGAGTTAAAACTCTACGATTCAAGCGCGATTTGTCTCGTTGGAAAGCTAAGACATGAGGCTACAAGTTCAATGCATCAAGAAGAACCCAGTTCTGCCTCTAAGATAGTCAAAATTGCTCATCATCAAACACTTGGACTGTTACTGTACACCTGTTACTGTTTTGTTTTTTAACTCTTACTGTCTGACCTCTCCTCATATTTTTAACTATATCTGGAGGTATAGAACTCCGATTCAAGCGCGATTAGTCTCGTTGGAAATCTAAGACGTGAGGCTACAAGTTCAATGATTCAAGAAGAACCCAGTTTTGCCTCTAAAATAGTCAAAATTGCACACCAACAAACACTTGGACTGTTACTCGCCAACTGTTACTCTCTCGTTTTTGAACTGTCTAACCTTTACTCAGAATTTGAACTATAGCTGGAGTTGTAGAACTGCGATTCAAGCGCGATTAGTCTTGTTGGAAAGCTAGGCATGAGGCTACAAGTTCAGTTCATCAAGAAGAACCCAGTTCTGCCTCTAAAATAGTCGAAATTGCTCATCAACGAACACTTGGACTGTTACTGTCCAACTGTTACTGTCTCGTTTTTGAACTCTTATTCTCCGACCTCCACTCAAAATTAACTATATCCGGAGTTATAGAACTACGATTCAAGCGCGATTTGTCTCGTTCGAAAGCTAAGACATGAGGCTACATGTTCAATGCATCAAGCAGAACCCAGTTTAGCCTCTAAGATAGTCAAAATTGCTCATCAACAAACACTTGGACTGTTACTGTGCACCTGTTACTGTCTTGTTTTTGAACTGTTACTGTCTGACCTCTACTCAGAATTTTAACTATATTTGGAGTTATAGAACTGTGATTCAAGCGCGATTAGTCTCGTTGGAAAGATAAGACATGAGGCTACAAGTTCTATGATCTAGAAGAACCCAGTTCTGCATCAAAGATAGTCAAAATTGCTCATCAACAAACACTTGGACTGTTACTCTCCAACTGTTACTGTCTCGTTTTTGAACTGTTATTCTACGACCTCTACTCAAAATTAACTATATCCGGAGTTATAGAACTACGATTCAAGCGCGATTTGTCTCGTTGGAAAGCTAAGACATGAGGCTACAAGTTCAATGCATCAAGAAGAACCCAGTTCTGCGTCTAAGATAGTCAAAA
This sequence comes from Populus trichocarpa, assembly GCF_000002775.5. Classification (NCBI taxonomy): domain Eukaryota; kingdom Viridiplantae; phylum Streptophyta; class Magnoliopsida; order Malpighiales; family Salicaceae; genus Populus; species Populus trichocarpa. Next base: position 12,635,845 of record NC_037288.2, read on the forward strand.
TTGCTCATCAACAAACAATTGGACTGTTACTGTCCAACTCTTACTGTCTCGTTTTTTAACTGTTACTGTCTGACCTCTACTCAGAATTTTAACTATATCTGGAGTTGTAGAACTGCGATTCAAGCGCGATTAGTCTCGTTGGAAAGATAAGACATGAGGCTACAAGTTCAATGCATCAAGAAGAACCCAGTTCTGCCTCCAAGATAGTCAAAATTGCTCATCAACAAACACTTGGACTGTTACTGTCCACCTCTCACTGTCTCGTTTTTGAACTGTTACTGTCTGACCTCTACTCAGAATTTTAACTATATATGGAGTTATAGAACTGCGATTCAAGCACGATTAGTCTCGTTGGAAAGATAAGACATGAGGCTACAAGTTCTATGATCAAGAAGAACCCAGTTCTGCTGCGTCTAAGATAGTCAAAATTGCTCATCAACGAACACTTGGACTGTTACTCTCCAACTGTTACTGTCTCGTTTTTGAACTGTTATTCTACGACCTCTACTCAAAATTAACTATATCCGGAGTTATAGAACTACGATTCAAGCGCGATTTGTCTCGTTGGAAAGCTAAGACATGAGGCTACAAGTTCAATGCATCAAGAAGAACCCAGTTCTGCGTCTAAGATAGTCAAAATTGCTCATCAACAAACAATTGGACTGTTACTGTCCAACTCTTACTGTCTCGTTTTTTAACTGTTACTGTCTGACCTCTACTCAGAATTTTAACTATATCTGGAGTTGTAGAACTGTGATTCAAGCGCGATTAGTCTCGTTGGAAAGATAAGACATGAGGCTACAAGTTCAATGCATCAAGAAGAACCCAGTTCTGCCTCTAAGATAGTCGAAATTGCTCATCAACAAACACATGGACTGTTACTGTCCAACTGTTAGTGTCTCGTTTTTGAACTGTTACTATCTGACCTCTACTCAGATTTTAACTATATCTGGAGTTATAGAACTGCGATTCAAGCGTGATTAGTCTTGTTGGAAAGCTAAGACATGAGGCTACAAGTTCAATGCATCAAGAAGAACCCAGTTCTGCCTCTAAGATAGTCAAAATTGCTCATCCTCAAACACTTGGACTGTTACTGTACAACTGTTACTGTTTTGTTTTTTAACTCTTACTGTCTGACCTCTCCTCATATTTTTAACTATATCTGGAGGTATAGAACTCCGATTCAAGCGCGATTAGTCTCGTTGGAAATCTAAGACATGAGGCTACAAGTTAAATGCATCAAGAAGACCCAGTTCTGCCTCTAAGATAGTCAAAATTCCTCATCATCAAACACTTGGACTGTTACTGTACAACTGTTACTGTTTTGTTTTTTAACTCTTACTGTCTGACCTCTCCTCATATTTCTAACTATATCTGGAGGTATAGAACTCTGATTTAAGCGCGATTAGTCTCGTTGGAAATCTAAGACTCACAGGTTCAATGATTCGAGAAGAACCTAGTTTTGCCTCTAAAATAGTCAAAATTGCACACCAACAAACACTTGGACTGTTACTGTCTCGTTTTTGAACTGTCTAACCTTTACTCAGAATTTGAACTATATCTGGAGTTGTAGAACTGCGATTCAAGCGCGATTAGTCTTGTTGGAAAGCTAGGCATGAGGCTACAAGTTCAATGCATCAAGAAGAACCCAGTTCTGCGTCTAAGATAGTCAAAATTGCTCATCAACAAACACTTGGACTGTTACTGTCCAACTCTTACTGTCTCGTTTTTTAACTGTTACTGTCTGACCTCTACTCAGAATTTTAACTATATCTGGAGTTGTAGAACTGCGATTCAAGCGCGATTAGTCTCGTTGGAAAGATAAGACATGAGGCTACAAGTTCAATGCATCAAGAATAACCCAGTTCTGCCTCTAAGATAGTCGAAATTGCTCATCAACAAACACATGGACTGTTACTGTCCAACTGTTAGTGTCTCGTTTTTTAACTGTTACTATCTGACCTCTACTCAGATTTAAACTATATCCGGAGTTAAAAATCTACGATTCAAGCGCGATTTGTCTCGTTGGAAAGCTAAGACATGAGGCTACAAGTTCAATGCATCAAGAAGAACCCAGTTCTGCCTCTAAGATAGTCAAAATTGCTCATCATCAAACACTTGGACTGTTACTGTACACCTGTTACTGTTTTGTTTTTTAACTCTTACTGTCTGACCTCTCCTCATATTTTTAACTATATCTGGAGGTATAGAACTCCGATTCAAGCGCGATTAGTCTCGTTGGAAATCTAAGACGTGAGGCTACAAGTTCAATGATTCAAGAAGAACCCAGTTTTGCCTCTAAAATAGTCAAAATTGCACACCAACAAACACTTGGACTGTTACTAGTCAACTGTTACTGTCTCGTTTTTGAACTGTCTAACCTTTACTCAGAATTTGAACTATAGCTGGAGTTGTAGAACTGCGATTCAAGCGCTATTAGTCTTGTTGGAAAGCTAGGCATGAGGCTACAAGTTCAGTTCATCAAGAAGAACCCAGTTCTGCCTCTAAGATAGTCGAAATTGCTCATCAACGAACACTTGGACTGTTACTGTCCAACTGTTATTGACTCGTTTTTGAACTGTTACTATCTGACCTCTACTTAGAATTTTAACTATATCTGGAGTTATACAACTCCGATTCAAGCGCGATTAGTCTCGTTGGAAAGCTAAGACAGGAGGCTACAAGTTCTATGATCAAGAAGAACCCAGTTCTGCCTCTAAGATAGTAAAAATTGCTCATCAACGAACACTTGGACTGTTACTGTCCAACTGTTACTGTCTCGTTTTTGAACTCTTATTCTCCGACCTCCACTCAAAATTAACTATATCCAGAGTTATAGAACTACGATTCAAGCGCGATTTATCTCGTTCGAAAGCTAAGACATGAGGCTACATGTTCAATGCATCAAGCAGAACCCAGTTCAGCCTCTAAGATAGTCAAAATTGCTCATCAACAAACGCTTGGACTGTTACTGTGCACCTGTTACTGTCTTGTTTTTGAACTGTTACTGTCTGACCTCTACTTAGAATTTTAACTATATATGGAGTTATAGAACTGCGATTCAAGCGCGATTAGTCTCGTTGGAAAGATAAGACATGAGGCTACAAGTTCTATGATCTAGAAGAACCCAATTCTGCATCAAAGATAGTCAAAATTGCTCATCAACAAACACTTGGACTGTTACTGTCCAACTCTTACTGTCTCGTTTTTTTAACTGTTACTGTCTGACCTCTACTCAAAATTTTTACTATATCCGGAGTTAAAAATCTACGATTCAAGCGCGATTTGTCTCGTAGGAAAGCTAAGACATGAGGCTACAAGTTCAATGCATCAAGAAGAACCCAGTTCTGCGTCTAAGATAGTCAAAATTGCTCATCAACAAACACTTGGACTGTTACTGTCCACCTATCACTGTCTCGTTTTTGAACTGTTACTGTCTGACCTCTACTCAGAATTTTAACTATATATGGAGTTATAGAACTGCGATTCAAGCACGATTAGTCTCGTTGGAAAGATAAGACATGAGGCTACAAGTTCTATGATCAAGAAGAACCCAGTTCTGCTGCGTCTAAGATAGTCAAAATTGCTCATCAACGAACACTTGGACTGTTACTCTCCAACTGTTACTGTCTCGTTTTTGAACTGTTATTCTACGACCTCTACTCAAAATTAACTATATCCGGAGTTATAGAACTACGATTCAAGCGCGATTTGTCTCGTTGGAAAGCTAAGACATGAGGCTACAAGTTCAATGCATCAAGAAGAACCCAGTTCTGCGTCGAAGATAGTCAAAATTGCTCATCAACAAACAATTGGACTGTTACTGTCCAACTCTTACTGTCTCGTTTTTTAACTGTTACTGTCTGACCTCTACTCAGAATTTTAACTATATCTGGAGTTGTAGAACTGCGATTCAAGCGCGATTAGTCTCGTTGGAAAGATAAGACATGAGGCTACAAGTTCAATGCATCAAGAAGAACCCAGTTCTGCCTCCAAGATAGTCAAAATTGCTCATCAACAAACACTTGGACTGTTACTGTCCACCTCTCACTGTCTCGTTTTTGAACTGTTACTGTCTGACCTCTACTCAGAATTTTAACTATATATGGAGTTATAGAACTGTGATTCAAGCACGATTAGTCTCGTTGGAAAGATAAGACATGAGGCTACAAGTTCTATGATCAAGAAGAACCCAGTTCTGCTGCGTCTAAGATAGTCAAAATTGCTCATCAACGAACACTTGGACTGTTACTCTCCAACTGTTACTGTCTCGTTTTTGAACTGTTATTCTACGACCTCTACTCAAAATTAACTATATCCGGAGTTATAGAACTACGATTCAAGCGCGATTTGTCTCGTTGGAAAGCTAAGACATGAGGCTACAAGTTCAATGCATCAAGAAGAACCCAGTTCTGCGTCTAAGATAGTCAAAATTGCTCATCAACAAACAATTGGACTGTTACTGTCCAACTCTTACTGTCTCGTTTTTTAACTGTTACTGTCTGACCTCTACTCAGAATTTTAACTATATCTGGAGTTGTAGAACTGCGATTCAAGCGCGATTAGTCTCGTTGGAAAGATAAGACATGAGGCTACAAGTTCAATGCATCAAGAAGAACCCAGTTCTGCCTCCAAGATAGTCAAAATTGCTCATCAACAAACACTTGGACTGTTACTGTCCACCTCTCACTGTCTCGTTTTTGAACTGTTACTGTCTGACCTCTACTCAGATTTTAACTATATCTGGAGTTATAGAACTGCGATTCAAGCGTGATTAGTCTTGTTGGAAAGCTAAGACATGAGGCTACAAGTTCAATGCATCAAGAAGAACCCAGTTCTGCCTCTAAGATAGTCAAAATTGCTCATCATCAAACACTTGGACTGTTACTGTACAACTGTTACTGTTTTGTTTTTTAACTCTTACTGTCTGACCTCTCCTCATATTTCTAACTATATCTGGAGGTATAGAACTCTGATTCAAGCGCGATTAGTCTCGTTGGAAATCTAAGACTCACAAGTTCAATGATTCAAGAAGAACCCAGTTTTGCCTCTACATTAGTCGAAATTGCACACCAACAAACACTTGGACTGTTACTGGCCAACTATAAATGTCTCGTTTTTTAACTGTCTGACCTTTATTCAGAATTTTAACTATAGCTGGAGTTGTAGAACGCGATTCAAGAGCGATTAGTCTCGTTGGAAAGCTAAGACATAAGGCTATAAGTTCAATGCATCAAGAAGAACCCAGTTCTGCCTCCAAGATAGTCAAAATTGCTCATCAACAAACATTTGTACTGTTACTGTTTCGTTTTTTAACTGTTACTGTCTGAGCTCTACTCAGAATTTTAACTATATATGGAGTTATAGAACTGCGATTCAAGTGCGATTAGTCTCGTTGGAAAGATAAGACATGAGGCTACAAGTTCTATGATCAAGAAGAACCCAGTTCTGCGTCGAAGATAGTCAAAATTGCTCATCAACAAACACTTGGACTGTTACTGTCCAACTCTTACTCTCTCGTTTTTTAACTGTTACTGTCTGACCTCTACTCAAAATTTTTACTATATCTGGAGTTATAGAACTGCGATTCAAGCGCGATTAGTCTCGTTGGAAAGCTAAGACATGAGGCTACAAGTTCAATGCATCAAGAAGAACGCAGTTCTGCCTGCAAGATAGTCAAAATTCCTCATCAACAAAAACTTGGACTATTACTGTCCACATGTTACTGTCTCATTTTTGAACTGTTACTGTCTGACCTCTACTCAGAATTTTAACTATATATGGAGTTCTAGAACTGCGATTCAAGCGCGATTAGTCTCTTTGGAAAGCTAAGACATGAGGCTACAAGTTCAATGGCTCATGAAGAACCCAGTTGTGCCTCCAAGATAGTCAAAATTGCTCATCAACGAACACTTGGACTGTTACTGTCCACCTGTCACTGTCTCGTTTTTGAACTGTTACCCTCTAACCTCTACTCAGAATTTTAACCATATATGGAGTTATAAAACTGCGATTCAAGCACGATTAGTCTTGTTGGAAATATAAGACATGAGGCTACAAGTTCTATGATCATGAAGAACCCAGTTCTGCCTCTAAGATAGTCAAAATTTCTCATCAACAAACACTTGAACTCTTACTGTCCACCTGTCACTGTCTCCTTTTTTGAACTGTTACTATCTGACCTCTACTCAGAATTTTTTGCTCATCAACAAACACTTGAACTCTTACTGTCCACCTGTCACTGTCTCCTTTTTTGAACTGTTACTATCTGACCTCTACTCAGAATTTTTTGCTCATCAACAAACACTTGAACTCTTACTGTCCACCTGTCACTGTCTCCTTTTTTGAACTGTTACTATCTGACCTCTACTCAGAATTTTAACCATATATGGAGTTATAGAATTGCGATTCAAGCGCGATTAGTCTCGTTGGAAATATAAGACATGAGGCTACAAGTTCTATGATCAAGAAGAACCCAGTTCTGCCTCTAAGATAGTCAAAATTGCTCATCAACAAACACTTGGACTGTTACTGTCCAACTCTTACTGTCCCGTTTTTGAAATGTTACTGTCTGACCTCTACTCAAAATTTGAACTATATCTGGAGTTATAGAACTGCGATTCAAGCGCGATTAGTATCGTTGGAAAGATAAGACATGAGGCTACAAGTTCAATGCATCAAGAAGAACCCAGTTCTGCCTCTAAGATAGTCAAAATTACTTATCATCAAACACTAGTACTGTTACTGTACAACTGTTACTGTTTTGTTTTTTAACTCTTACCATCTGACCTCTCCTTATATTTCTAACTATATCTGGAGGTATAGAACTCTGATTCAAGCGCGATTGGTCTCGTTGGAAATCTAAGACTCACAAGTTCAATGATTCAAGAAGAACCCAGTTTTGCCTCTAAAATAGTCAAAATTGCACACCAACAAACACTTGGACAGTTACTGTCCACCTGTTACTGTCTCGTTTTTGAACTGTTACTGTCTGAGCTCTACTCAGAATTTTAACTATATATGGAGTTATAGAACTGCGATTTAAGTGCGATTAGTATCGTTGGAAAGATAAGACATGAGGCTACAAGTTCTATGATCAAGAAGAACCCAGTTCTGCGTCTAAGATAGTCAAAATTGCTCATCAACAAACACTTGGACTGTTACTGTCCAACTCTTACTGTCTCGTTTTTTAACTGTTACTGTCTGACCTCTACTCAAAATTTTTACTATATGTGGAGTTATAGAACAGCGATTCAAGCGCGATTAGTCTCGTTGGAAAGCTAAGACATGACGCTACAAGTTCAATGCATCAAGAAGAACGCAGTTCTGCCTCCAAGATAGTCAAAATTGCTCATCAACAAACACTTGGACTCTTACTGTCCACATGTTACTATCTCCTTTTTGAACTGTTACTGTCTGACCTCTACTCAGAATTTTAACTATATATGGAGTTTAGAACTGCGATTCAAGTGCGATTAGTCTCGTTGGAAAGATAAGACATGAGGCTACAAGTTCTATGATCAAGAAGAACCCAGTTCTGCGTCTAAGATAGTCAAAATTGCTCATCAACAAACACTTGGACTGTTACTGTCCAACTCTTACTGTCTCGTTTTTTAACTGTTACTGTCTGACCTCTACTCAAAATTTTTACTATATCTAGAGTTATAGAACTGCAATTCAAGCGCGATTAGTCTCGTTGGAAAGCTAAGACATGAGGCTACAAGTTCAATGCATCAAGAAGAACGCAGTTTTGCCTCCAAGATAGTCAAAATTGCTCATCAACAAACACTTGGACTGTTACTGTCCACCTGTTACTGTCTCGTTTTTGAACTGTTACTGTCTGAGCTCTACTCAGAATTTTAACTATATATGGAGTTATAGAACTGCGATTTAAGTGCGATTAGTATCGTTGGAAAGATAAGACATGAGGCTACAAGTTCTATGATCAAGAAGAACCCAGTTCTGCGTCTAAGATAGTCAAAATTGCTCATCAACAAACACTTGGACTGTTACTGTCCAACTCTTACTGTCTCGTTTTTTAACTGTTACTGTCTGACCTCTACTCAAAATTTTTACTATATGTGGAGTTATAGAACAGCGATTCAAGCGCGATTAGTCTCGTTGGAAAGCTAAGACATGAGGCTACAAGTTCAATGCATCAAGAAGAACGCAGTTTTGCCTCCAAGATAGTCAAAATTGCTCATCAACAAACACTTGGACTGTTACTGTCCACCTGTTACTGTCTCGTTTTTGAACTGTTACTGTCTGAGCTCTACTCAGAATTTTAACTATATATGGAGTTATAGAACTGCGATTTAAGTGCGATTAGTATCGTTGGAAAGATAAGACATGAGGCTACAAGTTCTATGATCAAGAAGAACCCAGTTCTGCGTCTAAGATAGTCAAAATTGCTCATCAACAAACACTTGGACTGTTACTGTCCAACTCTTAATGTCTCGTTTTTTAACTGTTACTGTCTGACCTCTACTCAAAATTTTTACTATATGTGGAGTTATAGAACAGCGATTCAAGCGCGATTAGTCTCGTTGGAAAGCTAAGACATGACGCTACAAGTTCAATGCATCAAGAAGAACGCAGTTCTGCCTCCAAAATAGTCAAAATTGCTCATCAACAAACACTTGGACTATTACTGTCCACATGTTACTATCTCCTTTTTGAACTGTTACTGTCTGACCTCTACTCAGAATTTTAACTATATATGGAGTTTAGAACTGCGATTCAAGTGCGATTAGTCTCGTTGGAAAGATAAGACATGAGGCTACAAGTTCTATGATCAAGAAGAACCCAGTTCTGCGTCTAAGATAGTCAAAATTGCTCATCAACAAACACTTGGACTGTTACTGTCCAACTCTTACTGTCTCGTTTTTTAACTGTTACTGTCTGACCTCTACTCAAAATTTTTACTATATCTAGAGTTATAGAACTGCGATTCAAGCGCGATTAGTCTCGTTGGAAAGCTAAGACATGAGGCTACAAGTTCAATGCATCAAGAAGAACGCAGTTTTGCCTCCAAGATAGTCAAAATTGCTCATCAACAAACACTTGGACTGTTACTGTCCACCTGTTACTGTCTCGTTTTTGAACTGTTACTGTCTGAGCTCTACTCAGAATTTTAACTATATATGGAGTTATAGAACTGCGATTTAAGTGCGATTAGTATCGTTGGAAAGATAAGACATGAGGCTACAAGTTCTATGATCAAGAAGAACCCAGTTCTGCGTCTAAGATAGTCAAAATTGCTCATCAACAAACACTTGGACTGTTACTGTCCAACTCTTACTGTCTCGTTTTTTAACTGTTACTGTCTGACCTCTACTCAAAATTTTTACTATATCTAGAGTTATAGAACTGCGATTCAAGCGCGATTAGTCTCGTTGGAAAGCTAAGACATGAGGCTACAAGTTCAATGCATCAAGAAGAACGCAGTTTTGCCTCCAAGATAGTCAAAATTGCTCATCAACAAACACTTGGACTGTTACTGTCCACCTGTTACTGTCTCGTTTTTGAACTGTTACTGTCTGAGCTCTACTCAGAATTTTAACTATATATGGAGTTATAGAACTGCGATTTAAGTGCGATTAGTATCGTTGGAAAGATAAGACATGAGGCTACAAGTTCTATGATCAAGAAGAACCCAGTTCTGCGTCTAAGATAGTCAAAATTGCTCATCAACAAACACTTGGACTGTTACTGTCCAACTCTTACTGTCTCGTTTTTTAACTGTTACTGTCTGACCTCTACTCAAAATTTTTACTATATCTGGAGTTATAGAACTGCGATTCAAGCGCGATTAGTGTCGTTGGAAAGCTAAGACATGAGGCTACAAGTTCAATGCATCAAGAAGAACGCAGTTCTGCCTCCAAGATAGTCCAAATTGTTCATCAACAAACACTTGGACTATTACTGTCCACATGTTACTATCTCATTTTTGAACTGTTACTGTCTGACCTCTACTCAGAATTTTTACCATATCTGGAGTTATAGAACTGCGATTCAAGCGCGATTAGTCTCGTTGGAAAGCTAAGACATGAGGCTACAAGTTCTATGATCAAGAAGAACCCAGTTCTGCCTCTAAGATAGTCAAAATTGCTCATCAACAAACACTTGAACTCTTACTGTCCACCTGTCACTGTCTCCTTTTTTGAACTGTTACTGTCTGACCTCTACTCAGAATTTTAACCATATATGGAGTTATAGAACTGCGATTCAAGCGCGATTAGTCTCGTTGGAAATATAAGACATGAGGCTACAAGTTCTATGATCAAGAAGAACCCAGTTCTGCCTCTAAGATAGTCAAAATTGCTCATCAACAAACACTTGGACTGTTACTGTCCAACTCTTACTGTCCTGTTTTTGAAATGTTACTGTCTGACCTCTACTCAAAATTTTAACTATATCTGGAGTTATAGAACTGCGATTCAAGCGCGATTAGTATCGTTGGAAAGCTAAGACATGAGGCTACAAGTTCAATGCATCAAGAAGAACCCAGTTCTGCCTCTAAGATAGTCAAAATTACTCATCATCAAACACTAGTACTCTTACTGTCCACCTGTCACTGTCTCCTTTTTTGAACTGTTACTGTCTGACCTCTCCTCATATTTCTAACTATATCTGGAGGTATAGAACTCTGATTCAAGCGCGATTAGTCTCGTTGGAAATCTAAGACTCACAAGTTCAATGATTCAAGAAGAACCCAGTTTTGCCTCTAAAATAGTCAAAATTGCACACCAACAAACACTTGGACTGTTACTGGCCAACTGTAACTGTCTCGTTTTTGAACTGTCTGACCTTTATTCAGAATTTTAACTATATCTGGAGTTGTAGAACTGCGATTCAAGCGCGATTAGTCTCGTTGGAAAGCTAAGACATGAGGTTATAAGTTCAATGCATCAAGAAGAATCCAGTTCTGCCTCCAAGATAGTCAAAATTGCTCATCAACAAACACTTGGACTGTTACTGTCCACCTGTTACTGTCTCGTTCTTGAACTGTTACTGTCTGAGCTCTACTCAGAATTTTAACTATATATGGAGTTATAGAACTGCGATTCAAGTGCGATTAGTCTCGTTGGAAAGATAAGACATGAGGCTACAAGTTCTATGATCAAGAAGAACCCAGTTCTGCGTCTAAGATAGTCAAAATTGCTCATCAACAAGCACTTGGACTGTTACTGTCCAACTCTTACTGTCTCGTTTTTTAACTGTTACTGTCTGACCTCTACTCAAAATTTTTACTATATCTGGAGTTATAGAACTGCGATTCAAGCGCTATTAGTCTCGTTGGAAAGCTAAGACATGAGGCTACAAGTTCAATGCATCAAGAAGAACGCAGTTCTGCCTCCAAGATAGTCAAAATTGCTCATCAACAAACACTTGGACTGTTACTGTCCACCTGTTACTGTCTCGTTTTTGAACTGTTACTATCTGAGCTCTACTCAGAATTTTAACTATATATGGAGTTATAGAACTGCGATTTAAGTGCGATTAGTATCGTTAGAAAGATAAGACATGAGGCTACAAGTTCTATGATCAAGAAGAACCCAGTTCTGCGTCTAAGATAGTCAAAATTGCTCATCAACAAACACTTGGACTGTTACTGTCCAACTCTTACTGTCTCGTTTTTTAACTGTTACTGTCTGACCTCTACTCAAAATTTTTACTATATCTGGAGTTATAGAACTGCGATTCAAGCGCGATTAGTCTCGTTGGAAAGCTAAGACATGAGGCTACAAGTTCAATGCATCAAGAAGAACGCAGTTCTGCCTCCAAGATAGTCAAAATTGCTCATCAACAAACACTTGGACTATTACTGTCCACATGTTACTATCTCATTTTTGAACTATTACTGTCTGACCTCTACTCAAAATTTTTACCATATCTGGAGTTATAGAACTGCGATTCAAGCGCGATTAGTCTCGTTGGAAAGCTAAGACATGAGGCTACAAGTTCTATGATCAAGAAGAACCCAGTTCTGCCTCTAAGATAGTCAAAATTGCTCATCAACAAACACTTGGACTGTTACTGTCCAACTCTTACTGTCCACCTGTCACTGTCTCCTTTTTTGAACTGTTACTGTCTGACCTCTACTCAGAATTTTAACCATATATGGAGTTATAGAACTGCGATTCAAGCGCGATTAGTCTCGTTGGAAATATAAGACATGAGGCTACAAGTTCTATGATCAAGAAGAACCCAGTTCTGCCTCTAAGATAGTCAAAATTGCTCATCAACAAACACTTGGACTGTTACTGTCCAACTCTTACTGTCCTGTTTTTGAAATGTTACTGTCTGACCTCTACTCAAAATTTTAACTATATCTGGAGTTGTAGAACTGCGATTCAAGCGCGATTAGTATCGTTGGAAAGCTAAGACATGAGGCTACAAGTTCAATGCATCAAGAAGAACCCAGTTCTGCCTCTAAGATAGTCAAAATTACTCATCATCAAACACTAGTACTCTTACTGTCCACCTGTCACTGTCTCCTTTTTTGAACTGTTACTGTCTGACCTCTACTCAGAATTTTAACCATATATGGAGTTATAGAACTGCGATTCAAGCGCGATTAGTCTCGTTGGAAATCTAAGACTCACAAGTTCAATGATTCAAGAAGAACCCAGTTTTGCCTCTAAAATAGTCAAAATTGCACACCAACAAACACTTGGACTGTTACTGGCCAACTGTAACTGTCTCGTTTTTGAACTGTCTGACCTTTATTCAGAATTTTAACTATATCTGGAGTTGTAGAACTGCGATTCAAGCGCGATTAGTCTCGTTGGAAAGCTAAGACATGAGGTTATAAGTTCAATGCATCAAGAAGAACCCAGTTCTGCCTCCAAGATAGTCAAAATTGCTCATCAACAAACACTTGGACTGTTACTGTCCACCTGTTACTGTCTCGTTCTTGAACTGTTACTGTCTGAGCTCTACTCAGAATTTTAACTATATATGGAGTTATAGAACTGCGATTCAAGTGCGATTAGTCTCGTTGGAAAGATAAGACATGAGGCTACAAGTTCTATGATCAAGAAGAACCCAGTTCTGCGTCTAAGATAGTCAAAATTGCTCATCAACAAGCACTTGGACTGTTACTGTCCAACTCTTACTGTCTCGTTTTTTAACTGTTACTGTCTGACCTCTACTCAAAATTTTTACTATATCTGGAGTTATAGAACTGCGATTCAAGCGCTATTAGTCTCGTTGGAAAGCTAAGACATGAGGCTACAAGTTCAATGCATCAAGAAGAACGCAGTTCTGCCTCCAAGATAGTCAAAATTGCTCATCAACAAACACTTGGACTGTTACTGTCCACCTGTTACTGTCTCGTTTTTGAACTGTTACTGTCTGAGCTCTACTCAGAATTTTAACTATATATGGAGTTATAGAACTGCGATTTAAGTGCGATTAGTATCGTTGGAAAGATAAGACATGAGGCTACAAGTTCTATGATCAAGAAGAACCCAGTTCTGCGTCTAAGATAGTCAAAATTGCTCATCAACAAACACTTGGACTGTTACTGTCCAACTCTTACTGTCTCGTTTTTTAACTGTTACTGTCTGACCTCTACTCAAAATTTTTACTATATCTGGAGTTATAGAACTGCGATTCAAGCGCGATTAGTCTCGTTGGAAAGCTAAGACATGAGGCTACAAGTTCAATGCATCAAGAAGAACGCAGTTCTGCCTCCAAGATAGTCAAAATTGCTCATCAACAAACACTTGGACTATTACTGTCCACATGTTACTATCTCATTTTTGAACTATTACTGTCTGACCTCTACTCAAAATTTTTACCATATCTGGAGTTATAGAACTGCGATTCAAGCGCGATTAGTCTCGTTGGAAAGCTAAGACATGAGGCTACAAGTTCTATGATCAAGAAGAACCCAGTTCTGCCTCTAAGATAGTCAAAATTGCTCATCAACAAACACTTGGACTGTTACTGTCCAACTCTTACTGTCCACCTGTCACTGTCTCCTTTTTTGAACTGTTACTGTCTGACCTCTACTCAGAATTTTAACCATATATGGAGTTATAGAACTGCGATTCAAGCGCGATTAGTCTCGTTGGAAATATAAGACATGAGGCTACAAGTTCTATGATCAAGAAGAACCCAGTTCTGCCTCTAAGATAGTCAAAATTGCTCATCAACAAACACTTGGACTGTTACTGTCCAACTCTTACTGTCTCGTTTTTTAACTGTTACTGTCTGACCTCTACTCAGAATTTTAACAATATCTGGAGTTGTAGAACTGCGATTCAAGCGCGATTAGTATCGTTGGAAAGCTAAGACATGAGGCTACAAGTTCAATGCATCAAGAAGAACCCAGTTCTGCCTCTAAGATAGTCAAAATTACTCATCATCAAACACTAGTACTGTTACTGTACAACTGTTACTGTTTTGTTTTTTAACTCTTACTGTCTGACCTCTCCTCATATTTCTAACTATATCTGGAGGTATAGAACTCTGATTCAAGCGCGATTAGTCTCGTTGGAAATCTAAGACTCACAAGTTCAATGATTCAAGAAGAACCCAGTTTTGCCTCTAAAATAGTCAAAATTGCACACCAACAAAAACTTGGACTGTTACTGGCCAACTGTAACTGTCTCGTTTTTGAACTGTCTGACCTTTATTCAGAATTTTAACTATATCTGGAGTTGTAGAACTGCGATTCAAGCGCGATTAGTCTCGTTGGAAAGCTAAGACATGAGGTTATAAGTTCAATGCATCAAGAAGAACCCAGTTCTGCCTCCAAGATAGTCAAAATTGCTCATCAACAAACACTTGGACTGTTACTGTCCACCTGTTACTGTCTCGTTCTTGAACTGTTACTGTCTGAGCTCTACTCAGAATTTTAACTATATATGGAGTTATAGAACTGCGATTCAAGTGCGATTAGTCTCGTTGGAAAGATAAGACATGAGGCTACAAGTTCTATGATCAAGAAGAACCCAGTTCTGCGTCTAAGATAGTCAAAATTGCTCATCAACAAACACTTGGACTGTTACTGTCCAACTCTTACTGTCTCGTTTTTTAACTGTTACTGTCTGACCTCTACTCAAAATTTTTACTATATCTGGAGTTATAGAACTGCGATTCAAGCGCGATTAGTCTCGTTGGAAAGCTAAGACATGAGGCTACAAGTTCAATGCATCAAGAAGAACGCAGTTCTGCCTCCAAGATAGTCAAAATTGCTCATCAACAAACACTTGGACTGTTACTGTCCACCTGTTACTGTCTCGTTTTTGAACTGTTACTGTCTGAGCTCTACTCAGAATTTTAACTATATATGGAGTTATAGAACTGCGATTTAAGTGCGATTAGTATCGTTGGAAAGATAAGACATGAGGCTACAAGTTCTATGATCAAGAAGAACCCAGTTCTGCGTCTAAGATAGTCAAAATTGCTCATCAACAAACACTTGGACTGTTACTGTCCAACTCTTACTGTCTCGTTTTTTAACTGTTACTGTCTGACCTCTACTCAGAATTTTTACTATATCTGGAGTTATAGAACTGCGATTCAAGCGCGATTAGTGTCGTTGGAAAGCTAAGACATGAGGCTACAAGTTCAATGCATCAAGAAGAACGCAGTTCTGCCTCCAAGATAGTCAAAATTGCTCATCAACAAACACTTGGACTATTACTGTCCACATGTTACTATCTCATTTTTGAACTATTACTGTCTGACCTCTACTCAGAATTTTTACCATATCTGGAGTTATAGAACTGTGATTCAAGCGCGATTAGTCTCGTTGGAAAGCTAAGACATGAGGCTACAAGTTCTATGATCAAGAAGAACCCAGTTCTGCCTCTAAGATAGTCAAAATTGCTCATCAACAAACACTTGGACTGTTACTGTCCAACTCTTACTGTCCACCTGTCACTGTCTCCTTTTTTGAACTGTTACTGTCTGACCTCTACTCAGAATTTTAACCATATATGGAGTTATAGAACTGCGATTCAAGCGCGATTAGTCTCGTTGGAAATATAAGACATGAGGCTACAAGTTCTATGATCAAGAAGAACCCAGTTCTGCCTCTAAGATAGTCAAAATTGCTCATCAACAAACACTTGGACTGTTACTGTCCAACTCTTACTGTCCCGTTTTTGAAATGTTACTGTCTGACCTCTACTCAAAATTTTAACTATATCTGGAGTTATAGAACTGCGATTCAAGCGCGATTAGTATCGTTGGAAAGCTAAGACATGAGGCTACAAGTTCAATGCATCAAGAAGAACCCAGTTCTGCCTCTAAGATAGTCAAAATTACTCATCATCAAACACTTGTACTGTTACTGTACAACTGTTACTGTTTTGTTTTTTAACTCTTACTCTCTGACCTCTCCTCATATTTCTAACTATATCTGGAGGTATAGAACTCTGATTCAAGCGCGATTAGTCTCGTTGGAAATCTAAGACTCACAAGTTCAATGATTCAAGAAGAACCCAGTTTTGCCTCTAAATTAGTCAAAATTGCACACCAACAAACACTTGGACTGTTACTGGCCAACTGTAACTGTCTCGTTTTTGAACTGTCTGACCTTTATTCAGAATTTTAACTATATCTGGAGTTGTAGAACTGCGATTCAAGCGCGATTAGTCTCGTTGGAAAGCTAAAACATGAGGCTATAAGTTCAATGCATCAAGAAGAACCCAGTTCTGCCTCCAAGATAGTCAAAATTGCTCATCAACAAACACTTGGACTGTTACTGTCCAACTCTTACTGTCTCGTTTTTTAACTGTTAGTGTCTGACCTCTACTCACAATTTTTACTATATCTGGAGTTATAGAACTGCGATTCAAGCGCGATTAGTCTCGTTGGAAAGTTAAGACATGAGGCTAGAAGTTCTATGATCAAGAAGAACCCAGTTCTGCGTCTAAGATAGTCAAAATTGCTCATTGCTTGACCGCTTTTTATGTTCGGCTTGTTTTAACTCGCAAGTGCACGAGTGTGCGATGTAGCAATTAACTCGGTAAGATCGAGGTCATATCCACAGAGAGCTAGATTTGGAAATTAAGCTAGGTAACAAAAAAACTCAAGAGAAATTAAATTAACAATAACTTGGTTGAAAATGATTGATGGATTTGTTTTCAAAGATGAAAAAGTGTAAATAGATTTTAAATGACAAGAAAAAGTAAGTCTTGGTCCAAATCAATTTTAATGGTGAAGTATTGGTGATTCCTTCAACATATATTAGATAACTCAACCTAATATCAACGATGGTGATATTAGATCGGAAGATATTACAATGAAGTTTAAAAAGATGAAGATTGATTATTGCTTAAGAATGAACAAGTACTTTCATATTAAGTAAGACATTGAATCAAGCAATCTCTATACCAAAACTAAGGTTTGTGCATAAAAATTCAAGATTATAACATTACCTAAATGATTTCTAAAATTTCTTTGCAATAATAAAACATTCATGAAGAAAATAAGAAGATAAACATTAAGATTCAATCATATCTTAAAGAACTCACCTCAATCACCATCATCCTTGATTTGGATCCAAGAAGGAGATTAGCCAACCATGATTATATATGAGGACACTTCAATAAACATGAAATAACTTGAATCACACTGAAATAATAAGTTTTACAAGCTAAAGAACCGAAATCTATAAAGAAGAACACAACATAATTTCAGTAAATATTCGGACACAAATCTGACTCTAACTTTGGACAGCAATTCGACCCTCTTAGAAGCCTCCTTTGAAGATGGCTATTAGATACATATTTATAGGCCATTATGTTATATTTCCAGATCATTAAAGAACAGCTCATTTGGACATCTGAGTCAAAAGTTATGGGCAAAACACCGAAAGGTGTTCTGGAAAATAAAATCAGGCCAGCTTGGAGAAAACTTTGGTGCACGTTTTTCTTCCTCCTTTGTGAGCTGTCTCTTTCTTCTTTTTGACCCAAAATAATGTGACAATGTCCCCTCCAGCTTTCCATCCATGTGCTTGCCCTCTTGGATCAATGAATTATCCAAAATAAATCAAATGTTATTTGTTGTGTGGACATGTAAGATCATGGATTGTGCTTGGGCTGATTTGGAGGCTGATTTGGGGGCTGATTTGGGGCTGAATTTAAACATCAAATAAGGATACAAATGTACCTATTATTTGGGCTAAGATTGACATTAAAACCTTAAGTGTTTGATGGTTGAAGTTTGCACACAACATAAGGCAAGTTTGGGCTTGAAATAGATCATATGATATTCTTTTCTAGAATTGGAATAGAATTGATTTTTGGAGCAAATTTGGAGCACTTATTTGAACCAAGATTTTCTTCAATCTTCAACTAAATTTCTCTTCAATTCTTTGTTCCGAATTCCGACGTTGAATTTTCTAAAATAATTCATTTAAGCTCCAAAAACCTATCGAAACATTAAAAGAAACTTCATTACTAAAAAGCACATCAATTATTATAAAAAACCCAAATAAAAACAATAAATACATATGTAAAATAAGAGACTTAATGATACTTTTGATGCACAATCACACCCCCCAACTTAGATTTTGCTAGTCCTCAAGCAAAACAAAACATAAAACCTTTGAAATAAAAAGAATAATAATAACATAATTAGGCTCGACTCATCACACTTAAAGGACCTATCATGCAAACATTGGTATCTTTAACTTAGTGTACACAATAGCAAATAAAGAAAAATAAGCATACTCACATTCTCTAAATCAAACATCCATACAAAATTCCAAATTCAATCGTATTTATCATGCAACCAACATAATTGATTCACGCGAAAACTCAACTTGTAATCTTCCCTTCTCACTACTACAAACAAGGTAGCGAACTAGAGAAGTATCTATATATTTCTTTTTCTTTTTTTTTCTTTTTCTTTTTTTTTTGATATTATTTATTCTTTTTCTTTAAGTGGTCACTTCCCTTTTGACGCGAATACAAACATTTGTGATGAATGCACCCGGTTACTCACAAAGTCACAAACTTAAAGTGCTTTGCATACTCATATTTCAAGCTGTCGTTTGACGTAAAGATAAACATTTGTGATGAATACCCCTAGTTACTGAGCAACTCAAAACATTGGAGTAGATAGAACTTTGTACACATTTGTGTAATAATGATTACTCTATTCACTTAAACCTTGTTTAGGACTAGATCAAAAGGGATAATCACAAGTAAAGCATCACATTCATCTTTCATGCATAATCACACAACTCACACAACTTTTACAAGGAAAGATGTACTTCAATAATCTTAAAAAAAAAAGTATGCTATATCTTGCTTTATAAGATATTATCCATCCCAAATTAAAGCATGCAATGTTCAACACAATAATGAATCCAAAAATGTAATGTTGATCCTAAACAAGACTCGTTCACGTACGAATGCAAAAAAAAAATTTCTAACAAGCATGGTCATCTCACGCATTCAACATAATCAAATATCTAAAATTAAGTTTTACATTATCATCAATGAAAAAAAAGAAAGAGAAGAAAGGTATAAAGATTAGAAAACTGTTACTCCCCTTTTGTTCTCAAGGATGAATGTCTGATTGAATTGGACATGAGCTGACTTCTTGCTTGATTTTTTTTTTTACCTGCATATCACAACTAAAAGAAAACATTGATGTTTTTTTTTTTTTTTTGAAAATAAAGAACCTCACACCCCCCAACTTAAAGTAATGCATTGTCCCTAATGCATGAACAAGAAAATATAAGAGATGGAAGAACGAAAAATAAATAAATAAATAAAAATGAAATAAAAATAAAAATAAAAATAAAAACTCATTACTTTTGATACTACAATGGTATTGGATCTTCAAGATCCAATGTCTCAACTTCAGCCACAACGTTTTCAAGATAAGGTTTCAATCGATGACCATTTACTTTGAAAACATTTCCATTCTTAGGATTTTCTACCTCAAATTCACCATGCTCAGAGATGGATTTAATCACAAATGGACCAATCCATTTTGTCCTCAACTTCCCAGGAAAGAGATGTAATCGTGAATTATACAAGAGAACCTTTTGACCAACATGAAAGGATTTTCTAAAAATATGTTTATCATGCAAAGCTTTCATCTTATGTTTTGAAATTTTTGCATTTTCAAATGCATCATTTCTCAGCTCCTCTAATTCATCCAATTGAAGCTTTCTATTTTTGCCAACCTCATTTTCATTGTCATTGAATTGCCGGATGGCCCAATATGCACGGTGCTCAATCTCAACAGGGAGATGACAAGGCTTTCCATAAACTAGCCTATAAGGAGACATTCCTAAAGAGGTCTTATAAGCAGTGCGATATGCCCACAAAGCATCAACTAGTCGTAGGGACCAATCTTTACTGTTTGGATTGACTGTTTTCTCTAAAATGTTCTTGATCTCCCTATTTGCCAACTCAGCTTGGCCACTAGTCTGTGGGTGATAGGGGGTACTGACCTTGTGAATTACACCATATTTTCTCATCAAAATCCCAACGGGCTTGTTACAAAAATGTTTTCCCCCATCACTAATCATAGCCCGGGGCATGCCAAAACGAGAGAAAATGTTTTCTTTCAAGAATTTGACCACAACTCGATGGTCATTAGTTCGAGATGCAATGGCCTCCACCCATTTAGACACATAATCAACAGCTACAAGGATGAATTGGTAACCAAATGAACTTGGAAAAGGTCCCATGAAATCAATCCCCCAACAATCAAATATTTCCAAAACAAAAATGGGGTTTAGGGGCATCATGTTACGCCTAGTGAGGTTACCTAGTCGTTGGCATCGGTCACATGTAACACAGAAGGCATGGACATCTTTGAACATGGTGGGCCAATAAAAACCACACTGCAAGATCTTGGCAGTGGTTTTCTTGGAAGAGAAATGCCCACCACAGGCTAATGCATGACAAAAATTAATTACACTTGGAATTTCATGATCAGGGATGCACCGCCTAACAATTTGGTCAGGGCAGTATTTAAATAGGTAGGGGTCATCCCAAAAAAAGGTACGCACGTTGCGCAAGAATTTTTGTTTGTCAAGTTTAGACCAATGAGAAGGAATCTGACTTGTGGCTAGGTAATTTGCTATGTCAGCATACCATGGAGAGCCAATGTAGGAAACGGTACCTGCACAAAATAAATTTTCATCAGCAAAGAATTCATTTATTGGAGATTCATCAATTATGGTCTCATAGCTTGAAAGACGAGACAAATGATCAGCCACTACATTCTCTACTCCCTTTTTATCTCGAATTTCAAGGTTAAACTCTTGGAGTAGAAGGATCCATCGAATCAAACGTGGCTTGGCATCTTGTTTTGTGAGCAAGTATTTCAACGCTGCATGATCAGTGAAAACAATAACAAGAGATCCAACCAAATAAGACCGAAACTTGTCCAATGCAAAGACCACAGCTAAAAGTTCTTTTTCAGTTGTAGTGTAATTCAATTGAGCATCATTCAAAGTCTTGCTAGCATAATAAATGACATGAGGCTTCTTATCTTTTCTTTGCCCTAAAACAGCCCCTACCGCAAAATCACTAGCATCACACATCAGTTCAAATGGTAAAGACCAATCAGGAGCTTGCATGATTGGTGCAGTGGTCAACAACCCTTTAAGCTTTTCAAAAGCTTCTTGACATTTTGATGTCCAATCAAATTGAACATCTTGTGACAACAAGTTACACAATGGTTTGGCAATGGTACTAAAAGAATGAATGAATCTTCGGTAAAAACCAGCGTGTCCTAAAAAGGGTCTCACATCTTTCACAGTCCGAGGGGTAGGTAATTTTTGAATGACTTCAACCTTTGACTTATCTACCTCTATCCCTTTTGAAGAGACAATGTGACCTAAAACAATGCCATGTGTCACCATAAAATGACACTTCTCCCAATTGAGTACAAGATTGCTCTCCTCACACCTTTCAAGAACTTTTTCCAAATGCATTAGACACAACTCATAAGAATCCTCATAAACTGAAAAATCATCCATGAAAACTTCCAAAAAAATTTCCACCATGTCACTAAAGATACTCATCATACACCTTTGAAAAGTGGCTGGTGCATTACACAAGCCAAAAGGCATTCTTCTATAAGCATAGGTACCAAAAGGACAAGTGAAAGTGGTTTTTTCTTGGTCTTCTAAAGAAATTTCAATTTGGTTGTAACCTGAGTATCCATCAAGAAAACAATAGAAAGCTCTTCCGGCTACTCTTTCAAGCACTTGGTCTAAAAATGGAAGTGGAAAATGGTCCTTCCTAGTCACCATGTTCAACTTATGATAATCAATGCACATACGCCATCCAGTTTGGATTCTAGTTGGTACTAGCTCATTATTTTCATTCTTCACTACCGTGACTCCAGATTTCTTAGGGACAACTTGGGTTGGACTAACCCATTTTGAGTTTGCAATGGGGTAAATGATACCTGCATCAAGTAGCTTAAGCACTTCACCTCTCACTACTTCCTTCATGTTTGGGTTCAATCGTCTTTGCATTTGCCTCACAGATTTAGCCTCTTCTTCAAGATAGATTCTATGTGTACATAAAAGAGGGCTAATTCCTTTCAAGTCAGTAATAGTCCACCCAATTGCTTTCTTGTGTTTTCTCACCACTCTCAAAAGTTCTTGTTCCTGCTCTATGCTAAGTTTTGATGAAATCACAATAGGATATGATTCATCTTCCCCTAGAAAAGCATATTTAAGATCACTTGGTAAAGGCTTCCTTTCTGGTTTATAAGGTTGGACAAGAGATGCCTCAACTTTCACTTGGGGTGAAATCAAAGGCTCAAACGATGGGGTCCATTGACCTATTGACATAATAGGCATTGGATCTAGATAAGTCTCGAGTTCTCTTACTTCCTCATCAACACATTCCAAAGAACAAAATCTTTCATCATGAATTAAAGTTCTCTCCAATGGATCCTTGATCCACTCTCTCTCAAAGTGTTCTTGACAAACTGTTTGGATCAAATCCACCTCTCTAATGTCCTCATGTTCACCAATTTGTTTGGAGACATTGAATATGTTCATCTCCACAGTCATATTCCCAAAAGATAATTTCATCACCCCATTCCTACAGTTAATTAAAGCATTGGATGTAGCTAGGAAAGTTCTACCTAAGATGACTGGGATGGGAGCATTAGAACCTTGAATTGGTGTGGTGTCTAGCACTACAAAATCAACAGGAAAGTAGAATTTATCTACTTGGACCAACACATCCTCAACAATACCCCTGGGAATCTTGATTGACCTATCAGCTAATTGAAGGGTGATTCGAGTAGGCTTGATTTCTCCTAAACCTAACTGTTCGTAAACAGTGTAGGGTATCAAATTCACACTTGCTCCTAAATCCAACAAAGCTTGGTCTATCTTATGATTTCCAATAATGCATGAAATGGTAGGACAACCAGGATCTTTGTATTTGGGAGGGGTCTTAAACTGGATGATGGCACTAGCATGTTCAGTTAGAAAGACTCTTTCTTTCACATTCAATCTCCTTTTGACTGTGCATAAGTCCTTAAGGAACTTTGCATAAGATGGGACTTGTTTAATTGCATCAAGGAGTGGAATGTTGACTTTCACTTGTTTGAACAATTCATAGATTTCTGAGTTCATAAGATCATGTTTAGGTTTCCCTAACCTTTGTGGAAATGGTGCTCTAGGAACAAATTCTAAATCACTCACTTTGACTCCAATTTTTCTTGAATCATCTCCTTTCTCACTCATCTCTTTCTCATTTATCTCACCTTCTTTGTCACTCAAGCTCTCATTTGTCACTTGTGTTTTGATTGCCTCTTCACTTTCCTTAGATTTCTCCTCCACAATACCTCTAGGAATCTCAAAAACTATAGCTTTGTCAACAATCTTTCCACTTCTAAGGGTAGTGATGGCTTGGACTTGTTCATGGTTTGAAGGTTCACTAGATGAGGATTCACTCATGTGTACCTGACCTCTAGGATTTGGCATTGGTTGAGCTGGAATCTTTCCCTTCTCTTGAATGCTTAGTGATTGAGTCAACTTGGTTAGTTGACTTCGAATGTCATCTAAGGTCCTATTGGTCTGGTCTTGAAATTTGTAAGCTTGGTTGTTGATTCCTCCTTGTGTTTGCATGAATTGTTGAAGAGTATCCTCTAGGGATCTCTTATGAGGTGGTTGGTATGTGTTATGTATGGGAGTATGAAATGGTTGGGGTGGAGGTTGAAATGTTTGAGGTACTGAAGAGCCCTCATTTCTCCATCCAAAATTTGGGTGGTTCCTCCATCCAGGATTGTAGGTCTCAGAGTAGGGATTGCCTACTTGGTTTGAAAATGGCTTTCTAACATTACTTGAATCAGAAGTTTGGCCATATAGCACTTCCTTGAAGGCTGGAATGGTAGGACACTCAGTTGTCCTATGTCCTTTACTCTCACAAACAACACAACTTTCCTCTTGTTGTTCACTCATGACATGCACTTTTTTAATCTCAAGAGACTACTTTCCTAGCCAATGAGGCTAATCTAGCATTGAGGTCATCAGTCTCTTTCAATTGGAACTTCCCACTTGAATGAGAAATGGTGTTTCTAGACTCAACATGAAGTGGGAGAGAAGTCTCCCATTGCTTTGTGTTTTCAGCCAATTGATCAAAGAAATCAAAGGCTTCACTTGGTTCTTTGTCATAAAACTCACCATTACACATGGTTGACACTAGCTTTTTAAAATCTGCGGTAAGAGAGTCGTAGAAGAAACTCACTAACCTCCACATCTCAAAACCATGGTGGGGGCATGCATTTAACAAGTCTTTGAACCTTTCCCAAGCTTGGTGAAATGACTCATTTGGACTACAAGAAAAATTCATCATTTGACGTTGTAAGGCTGCCGTCCTATGAGTGGGGAAGTATTTTTTCAAAAATTCAGCTTGCATTTCTCTCCATGTAACTATAGACCTAGGACGCAAGGAGTTTAACCAAAGCTTGGCTTTATCCTTTAGAGAGAATGGGAACAATTTAAGCCGAATGGTTTCCTCGGTACATGTTCTATCAATAAAAGTATTACATACCTCTTCAAAGTCCTTAATATGTATATATGGATTTTCAGAATCCATACCGTGAAATGTGGGAAGAAGTTGAATCATGCCCGGTTTCAAATTGAAAGCTTGTTGGTTAAGAGGCAAGATAATACACGAAGGTGTACTTTGTCTAGCCGGGTGAAGATACTCCCTAAGAGTTCGAAAATTAGGTTGATCATTGAATTGTGGAGGTCCATTACCTTGAACACTCCCTTCACCCTCTACATCTTCAACATTAGCCATGATAAAAATATATATATATATATATAACAATTATATGAATACAAAAAAAAAAAAAAGAAGATTGCAAATAAAAGTAAATGAAACGTAAAAGATAAAGTAATAACACAAAAATAAAAATACAACAAATTAAGAAATTCACTCTCCAACTAATAAGCAATATTAACAACAATAAACATTAAAAGATAATTATAACAAGCATGAATAAAAAGGTGGTAATACCAGCCAAGCACTTCAAACAATAAATATAAGAAAAATAATCACAACAAAACAACAAAATAAAATAAAATAAACAAGAGGCGGTAGAACCGGCCAAGCACTTCAGACAATAAATATAGGAAAAATAATAACAACAAAATAAAATAAAATAAACAAGAGGCGGTAAAACCAGCCTTATAATATATATTAGAAACTAACTAGAATAGACAATAAAAGAAAAATGGTTGAACCAACCAAAATCCAATAATTAATAGTCAGTCCACAGTCCAATATTCGAAAAGTTGAGGTCAATTTTTTTTTTTAGGCGGTAAAACCAGCCATTTGATTTTTTATTTATATGTATTTTTTTTTGTTTTCCAATAATCAAATATAAATTTGTTACCTTTGCTTGCTAGCTCCCCGGCAACGGCGCCAAAATTGCTTGACCGCTTTTTATGTTCGGCTTGTTTTAACTCGCAAGTGCACGAGTGTGCGATGTAGAAATTAACTCGGTAAGATCGAGGTCATATCCACAGAGAGCTAGATCTGGAAATTAAGCTAGGTAACAAAAAAACACAAGAGAAATTAAATTAACAATAACTTGGTTGAAAATGATTGATGGATTTGTTTTCAAAGATGAAAAAGTGTAAATAGATTTTAAATGACAAGAAAAAGTAAGTCTTGGTCCAAATCAATTTTAATGGTGAAGTATTGGTGATTCCTTCAACATATATTAGATAACTCAACCTAATATCAACGATGGTGATATTAGATCGGAAGATATTACAATGAAGTTTAAAAAGATGAAGATTGATTATTGCTTAAGAATGAACAAGTACTTTCATATTAAGTAAGACATTGAATCAAGCAATCTCTATACCAAAACTAAGGTTTGTGCATAAAAATTCAAGATTATAACATTACCTAAATGATTTCTAAAATTTCTTTGCAATAATAAAACATTCATGAAGAAAATAAGAAGATAAACATTAAGATTCATTCATATCTTAAAGAACTCACCTCAATCACCATCATCCTTGATTTGGATCCAAGAAGGAGATTAACCAACCATGATTATATATAAGAACACTTCAATAAACATGAAATAACTTGAATCACACTGAAATAATAAGTTTTACAAGCTAAAGAACCGAAATCTATAAAGAAGAACACAACATAATTTCAGTAAATATTCGGACACAAATCTGACTCTAACTTTGGACAGCAATTCGACCCTCTTAGAAGCCTCCTTTGAAGATGTCTATTAGAGACATATTTATAGACCATTCTGTTAGCTTTCCAGATCATTAAAGAACAGCTCATTTGGACATCTGATTCAAAAGTTATGGGCAAAACACCGAAAGGTGTTCTGGAAAATCAAATCAGGCCAGCTTGGAGAAAACTTTGGTGCACGTTTTTCTTCCTCCTTTGTGAGCTGTCTCTTTCTTCTTTTTGACCCAAAATAATGTGACAATGTCCCCTCCAGCTTTCCATCCATGTGCTTGCCCTCTTGGATCAATGAATTATCCAAAATAAATCAAATGTTATTTGTTGTGTGGACATGTAAGATCATGGATTGTGCTTGGGCTGATTTGGAGGCTGATTTGGGGGCTGATTTGGGGCTGAATTTAAACATCAAATAAGGATACAAATGTACCTATTATTTGGGCTAAGATTGACATTAAAACCTTAAGTGTTTGATGGTTGAAGTTTGCACACAACATAAGGCAAGTTTGGGCTTGAAATAGATCATATGATATTCTTTTCTAGAATTGGAATAGAATTGATTTTTGGAGCAAATTTGGAGCACTTATTTGAACCAAGATTTTCTTCAATCTTCAACTAAATTTCTCTTCAATTCTTTGTTCCGAATTCCGACGTTGAATTTTCTAAAATAATTCATTTAAGCTCCAAAAACCTATCGAAACATTAAAAGAAACTTCATTACTAAAAAGCACATCAATTATTATAAAAAACCCAAATAAAAACAATAAATACATATGTAAAATAAGAGACTTAATGATACTTTTGATGCACAATCACTCATCAACAAACACTTGGACTGTTACTGTCCAACTCTTACTGTCTCGTTTTTTAACTGTTACTGTGTGACCTCTACTCAAAATTTTAACTATATCTGGAGGTATAGAACTCCGATTCAAGCGCGATCAGTCTCGTTGGAAATCTAAGACGTGAGGCTAAAAGTTCAATGATTCAAGAAGAACCCAGTTTTGCCTCTAAAATAGTCAAAATTGCACACCAACAAACACTTGGACTGTTACTGGCCAACTGTTACTGTCTCGTTTTTGAACTGCATGACCTTTTCTCAGAATTTTAACTATATCTGGAGTTATAGAATTGTGATTCAAGCGCGATTAGTCTCGTTGGAAAGCTAAGACATGAGGCTACAAGTTCAATGCATCAAGAAGAACCCAGTTCTGCCTCCAAGATAGTCAAAATTGCTCATCAACAAACACTTGGACTGTTACTGTCCAACTCTTACTGTCTCGTTTTTTAACTGTTAGTGTCTGACCTCTACTCAAAATTTTTACTATATCTGGAGTTATAGAACTGCGATTCAAGCGCGATTAGTCTCGTTGGAAAGCTAAGACATGAGGCTACAAGTTCTATGATCAAGAAGAACCCAGTTCTGCGTCTAAGATAGTCAAAATTGCTCATCAACAAACACTTGGGCTGTTACTGTCCAACTCTTACTGTCTCGTTTTTTAACTGTTACTGTCTGACCTCTACTCAAAATTTTAACTATATCTGGAGTTATAGAACTGCGATTCAAGCGCGATTAGTCTCGTTGGAAAGCTAAGACATGAGGCTACAAGTTCAATGCATCAAGAAGAACCCAGTTCTGCCTCCATGATAGTCAAAATTGCTCATCAACAAACACTTGGACTGTTACTGTCTCATTTTTGAAATGTTACTGTCTGACCTCTACTCAGAATTTTAACTATATATGGAGTTCTAGAACTGCGATTCAAGCACGATTAGTCTCATTGGAAAGCTAAGACATGAGGCTACAAGTTCTATGATCAAGAAGAACCCAGTTCTGCGTCTAAGATAGTCAAAATTGCTCATCAACATACACTTGGACTGTTACTGTGTTGTTTTTTAACTCTTACTGTCTGACCTCTCCTCATATTTTTAACTATATCTGGAGGTATAGAACTCCGATTCAAGCGCGATCAGTCTCGTTGGAAATCTAAGACGTGAGGCTAAAAGTTCAATGATTCAAGAAGAACCCAGTTTTGCCTCTAAAATAGTCAAAATTGCACACCAACAAACACTTGGACTGTTACCGGCCAACTGTTACTGTCTCGATTTTGAACTGCATGACCTTTTCTCAGAATTTTAACTATATCTGGAGTTATAGAACTGCGATTCAAGCGCGATTAGTCTCGTTGGAAAGCTAAGACATGAGGCTACAAGTTCAATGCATCAAGAAGAACCCAGTTCTGCCTCCAAGATAGTCAAAATTGCTCATCAACAAACACTTGGACTGTTACTGTCCAACTCTTACTGTCTCGTTTTTTAACTGTTAGTGTCTGACCTCTACTCAAAATTTTTACTATATCTGGAGTTATAGAACTGTGATTCAAGGGCGATTAGTCTCGTTGGAAAGCTAAGACATGAGGCTACAAGTTCTATGATCAAGAAGAACCCAGTTCTGCGTCTAAGATAGTCAAAATTGCTCATCAACAAACACTTGGACTGTTACTGTCCAACTCTTACTGTCTCGTTTTTTAACTGTTACTGTCTGACCTCTACTCAGAATTTTAACTATATATGGAGTTCTAGAACTGCGATTCAAGCGCGATTAGTCTCGTTGGAAAGCTAAGACATGAGGCTACAAGTTCAATGCATCAAGAAGAACCCAGTTCTGCCTCCATGATAGTCAAAATTGCTCATCAACAAACACTTGGACTGTTACTGTCCACCTGTTACTGTCTCATTTTTGAACTGTTACTGTCTGACCTCTACTCAGAATTTTAACTATATATGGAGTTATAGAACAGCGATTCAAGCACGATTAGTCTCCTTGAAAAGATAAGACATGAGGCTACAAGTTCTATGATCAAGAAGAACCCAGTTCTGCGTCTAAGATAGTCAAAATTGCTCATCAACATACACTTGGACTGTTACTGTGTTGTTTTTTAACTCTTACTGTCTGACCTCACCTCATATTTTTAACTATATCTGGAGGTATAGAACTCCGATTCAAGCGCGATCAGTCTCGTTGGAAATCTAAGACGTGAGGCTAAAAGTTCAATGATTCAAGAAGAACCCAGTTTTGCCTCTAAAATAGTCAAAATTGCACACCAACAAACACTTGGACTGTTACTGGCCAACTGTTACTGTCTCGATTTTGAACTGCATGACCTTTTCTCAGAATTTTAACTATATCTGGAGTTATAGAACTGCGATTCAAGCGCGATTAGTCTCGTTGGAAAGCTAAGACATGAGGCTACAAGTTCAATGCATCAAGAAGAACCCAGTTCTGCCTCCAAGATAGTCAAAATTGCTCATCAACAAACACTTGGACTGTTACTGTCCAACTCTTACTGTCTCGTTTTTTAACTGTTAGTGTCTGACCTCTACTCAAAATTTTTACTATATCTGGAGTTATAGAACTGCGATTCAAGGGCGATTAGTCTCGTTGGAAAGCTAAGACATGAGGCTACAAGTTCTATGATCAAGAAGAACCCAGTTCTGCGTCTAAGATAGTCAAAATTGCTCATCAACATACACTTGGACTGTTACTGTCCAACTCTTACTGTCTCGTTTTTTAACTGTTACTGTCTGACCTCTACTCAAAATTTTAACTATATCTGGAGTTATAGAACTGCGATTCAAGCGCGATTAGTCTCGTTGGAAAGCTAAGACATGAGGCTACAAGTTCAATGCATCAAGAAGAACCCAGTTCTGCCTCCATGATAGTCAAAATTGCTCATCAACAAACACTTGGACTGTTACTGTCTCATTTTTGAACTGTTACTGTCTGACCTCTACTCAGAATTTTAACTATATATGGAGTTATAGAACTGCGATTCAAGCACGATTAGTCTCATTGGAAAGCTAAGACATGAGGCTACAAGTTCTATGATCAAGAAGAACCCAGTTCTGCGTCTAAGATAGTCAAAATTGATCATCAACATACACTTGGACTGTTACTGTCTTGTTTTTTAACTCTTACTGTCTGACCTCTCCTCATATTTTTAACTATATCTGGAGGTATAGAACTCCGATTCAAGCGCGATCAGTCTCGTTGGAAATCTAAGACGTGAGGCTAAAAGTTCAATGATTCAAGAAGAACCCAGTTTTGCCTCTAAAATAGTCAAAATTGCACACCAACAAACACTTGGACTGTTACCGGCCAACTGTTACTGTCTCGATTTTGAACTGCATGACCTTTTCTCAGAATTTTAACTATATCTGGAGTTATAGAACTGCGATTCAAGCGCGATTAGTCTCGTTGGAAAGCTAAGACATGAGGCTACAAGTTCAATGCATCAAGAAGAACCCAGTTCTGCCTCCAAGATAGTCAAAATTGCTCATCAACAAACACTTGGACTGTTACTGTCCAACTCTTACTGTCTCGTTTTTTAACTGTTAGTGTCTGACCTCTACTCAAAATTTTTACTATATCTGGAGTTATAGAACTGTGATTCAAGGGCGATTAGTCTCGTTGGAAAGCTAAGACATGAGGCTACAAGTTCTATGATCAAGAAGAACCCAGTTCTGCGTCTAAGATAGTCAAAATTGCTCATCAACAAACACTTGGACTGTTACTGTCCAACTCTTACTGTCTCGTTTTTTAACTGTTACTGTCTGACCTCTACTCAGAATTTTAACTATATATGGAGTTCTAGAACTGCGATTCAAGCGCGATTAGTCTCGTTGGAAAGCTAAGACATGAGGCTACAAGTTCAATGCATCAAGAAGAACCCAGTTCTGCCTCCAAGATAGTCAAAATTGCTCATCAACAAACACTTGGACTGTTACTGTCCAACTCTTACTGTCTCGTTTTTTAACTGTTAGTGTCTGACCTCTACTCAAAATTTTTACTATATCTGGAGTTATAGAACTGTGATTCAAGGGCGATTAGTCTCGTTGGAAAGCTAAGACATGAGGCTACAAGTTCTATGATCAAGAAGAACCCAGTTCTGCGTCTAAGATAGTCAAAATTGCTCATCAACAAACACTTGGACTGTTACTGTCCAACTCTTACTGTCTCGTTTTTTAACTGTTACTGTCTGACCTCTACTCAGAATTTTAACTATATATGGAGTTCTAGAACTGCGATTCAAGCGCGATTAGTCTCGTTGGAAAGCTAAGACATGAGGCTACAAGTTCAATGCATCAAGAAGAACCCAGTTCTGCCTCCATGATAGTCAAAATTGCTCATCAACAAACACTTGGACTGTTACTGTCCACCTGTTACTGTCTCATTTTTGAACTGTTACTGTCTGACCTCTACTCAGAATTTTAACTATATATGGAGTTATAGAACAGCGATTCAAGCACGATTAGTCTCCTTGAAAAGATAAGACATGAGGCTACAAGTTCTATGATCAAGAAGAACCCAGTTCTGCGTCTAAGATAGTCAAAATTGCTCATCAACATACACTTGGACTGTTACTGTGTTGTTTTTTAACTCTTACTGTCTGACCTCACCTCATATTTTTAACTATATCTGGAGGTATAGAACTCCGATTCAAGCGCGATCAGTCTCGTTGGAAATCTAAGACGTGAGGCTAAAAGTTCAATGATTCAAGAAGAACCCAGTTTTGCCTCTAAAATAGTCAAAATTGCACACCAACAAACACTTGGACTGTTACTGGCCAACTGTTACTGTCTCGATTTTGAACTGCATGACCTTTTCTCAGAATTTTAACTATATCTGGAGTTATAGAACTGCGATTCAAGCGCGATTAGTCTCGTTGGAAAGCTAAGACATGAGGCTACAAGTTCAATGCATCAAGAAGAACCCAGTTCTGCCTCCAAGATAGTCAAAATTGCTCATCAACAAACACTTGGACTGTTACTGTCCAACTCTTACTGTCTCGTTTTTTAACTGTTAGTGTCTGACCTCTACTCAAAATTTTTACTATATCTGGAGTTATAGAACTGCGATTCAAGGGCGATTAGTCTCGTTGGAAAGCTAAGACATGAGGCTACAAGTTCTATGATCAAGAAGAACCCAGTTCTGCGTCTAAGATAGTCAAAATTGCTCATCAACATACACTTGGACTGTTACTGTCCAACTCTTACTGTCTCGTTTTTTAACTGTTACTGTCTGACCTCTACTCAAAATTTTAACTATATCTGGAGTTATAGAACTGCGATTCAAGCGCGATTAGTCTCGTTGGAAAGCTAAGACATGAGGCTACAAGTTCAATGCATCAAGAAGAACCCAGTTCTGCCTCCATGATAGTCAAAATTGCTCATCAACAAACACTTGGACTGTTACTGTCTCATTTTTGAACTGTTACTGTCTGACCTCTACTCAGAATTTTAACTATATGGAGTTATAGAACTGCGATTCAAGCACGATTAGTCTCATTGGAAAGCTAAGACATGAGGCTACAAGTTCTATGATCAAGAAGAACCCAGTTCTGCGTCTAAGATAGTCAAAATTGATCATCAACATACACTTGGACTGTTACTGTCTTGTTTTTTAACTCTTACTGTCTGACCTCTCCTCATATTTTTAACTATATCTGGAGGTATAGAACTCCGATTCAAGCGCGATCAGTCTCGTTGGAAATCTAAGACGTGAGGCTAAAAGTTCAATGATTCAAGAAGAACCCAGTTTTGCCTCTAAAATAGTCAAAATTGCACACCAACAAACACTTGGACTGTTACCGGCCAACTGTTACTGTCTCGATTTTGAACTGCATGACCTTTTCTCAGAATTTTAACTATATCTGGAGTTATAGAACTGCGATTCAAGCGCGATTAGTCTCGTTGGAAAGCTAAGACATGAGGCTACAAGTTCAATGCATCAAGAAGAACCCAGTTCTGCCTCCAAGATAGTCAAAATTGCTCATCAACAAACACTTGGACTGTTACTGTCCAACTCTTACTGTCTCGTTTTTTAACTGTTAGTGTCTGACCTCTACTCAAAATTTTTACTATATCTGGAGTTATAGAACTGTGATTCAAGGGCGATTAGTCTCGTTGGAAAGCTAAGACATGAGGCTACAAGTTCTATGATCAAGAAGAACCCAGTTCTGCGTCTAAGATAGTCAAAATTGCTCATCAACAAACACTTGGACTGTTACTGTCCAACTCTTACTGTCTCGTTTTTTAACTGTTACTGTCTGACCTCTACTCAGAATTTTAACTATATATGGAGTTCTAGAACTGCGATTCAAGCGCGATTAGTCTCGTTGGAAAGCTAAGACATGAGGCTACAAGTTCAATGCATCAAGAAGAACCCAGTTCTGCCTCCAAGATAGTCAAAATTGCTCATCAACAAACACTTGGACTGTTACTGTCCAACTCTTACTGTCTCGTTTTTTAACTGTTAGTGTCTGACCTCTACTCAAAATTTTTACTATATCTGGAGTTATAGAACTGTGATTCAAGGGCGATTAGTCTCGTTGGAAAGCTAAGACATGAGGCTACAAGTTCTATGATCAAGAAGAACCCAGTTCTGCGTCTAAGATAGTCAAAATTGCTCATCAACAAACACTTGGACTGTTACTGTCCAACTCTTACTGTCTCGTTTTTTAACTGTTACTGTCTGACCTCTACTCAGAATTTTAACTATATATGGAGTTCTAGAACTGCGATTCAAGCGCGATTAGTCTCGTTGGAAAGCTAAGACATGAGGCTACAAGTTCAATGCATCAAGAAGAACCCAGTTCTGCCTCCATGATAGTCAAAATTGCTCATCAACAAACACTTGGACTGTTACTGTCCACCTGTTACTGTCTCATTTTTGAACTGTTACTGTCTGACCTCTACTCAGAATTTTAACTATATATGGAGTTATAGAACAGCGATTCAAGCACGATTAGTCTCCTTGAAAAGATAAGACATGAGGCTACAAGTTCTATGATCAAGAAGAACCCAGTTCTGCGTCTAAGATAGTCAAAATTGCTCATCAACATACACTTGGACTGTTACTGTGTTGTTTTTTAACTCTTACTGTCTGACCTCACCTCATATTTTTAACTATATCTGGAGGTATAGAACTCCGATTCAAGCGCGATCAGTCTCGTTGGAAATCTAAGACGTGAGGCTAAAAGTTCAATGATTCAAGAAGAACCCAGTTTTGCCTCTAAAATAGTCAAAATTGCACACCAACAAACACTTGGACTGTTACTGGCCAACTGTTACTGTCTCGATTTTGAACTGCATGACCTTTTCTCAGAATTTTAACTATATCTGGAGTTATAGAACTGCGATTCAAGCGCGATTAGTCTCGTTGGAAAGCTAAGACATGAGGCTACAAGTTCAATGCATCAAGAAGAACCCAGTTCTGCCTCCAAGATAGTCAAAATTGCTCATCAACAAACACTTGGACTGTTACTGTCCAACTCTTACTGTCTCGTTTTTTAACTGTTAGTGTCTGACCTCTACTCAAAATTTTTACTATATCTGGAGTTATAGAACTGCGATTCAAGGGCGATTAGTCTCGTTGGAAAGCTAAGACATGAGGCTACAAGTTCTATGATCAAGAAGAACCCAGTTCTGCGTCTAAGATAGTCAAAATTGCTCATCAACATACACTTGGACTGTTACTGTCCAACTCTTACTGTCTCGTTTTTTAACTGTTACTGTCTGACCTCTACTCAAAATTTTAACTATATCTGGAGTTATAGAACTGCGATTCAAGCGCGATTAGTCTCGTTGGAAAGCTAAGACATGAGGCTACAAGTTCAATGCATCAAGAAGAACCCAGTTCTGCCTCCATGATAGTCAAAATTGCTCATCAACAAACACTTGGACTGTTACTGTCTCATTTTTGAACTGTTACTGTCTGACCTCTACTCAGAATTTTAACTATATATGGAGTTATAGAACTGCGATTCAAGCACGATTAGTCTCATTGGAAAGCTAAGACATGAGGCTACAAGTTCTATGATCAAGAAGAACCCAGTTCTGCGTCTAAGATAGTCAAAATTGCTCATCAACATACACTTGGACTGTTACTGTCTTGTTTTTTAACTCTTACTGTCTGACCTCTCCTCATATTTTTAACTATATCTGGAGGTATAGAACTCCGATTCAAGCGCGATCAGTCTCGTTGGAAATCTAAGACGTGAGGCTAAAAGTTCAATGATTCAAGAAGAACCCAGTTTTGCCTCTAAAATAGTCAAAATTGCACACCAACAAACACTTGGACTGTTACCGGCCAACTGTTACTGTCTCGATTTTGAACTGCATGACCTTTTCTCAGAATTTTAACTATATCTGGAGTTATAGAACTGCGATTCAAGCGCGATTAGTCTCGTTGGAAAGCTAAGACATGAGGCTACAAGTTCAATGCATCAAGAAGAACCCAGTTCTGCCTCCAAGATAGTCAAAATTGCTCATCAACAAACACTTGGACTGTTACTGTCCAACTCTTACTGTCTCGTTTTTTAACTGTTAGTGTCTGACCTCTACTCAAAATTTTTACTATATCTGGAGTTATAGAACTGTGATTCAAGGGCGATTAGTCTCGTTGGAAAGCTAAGACATGAGGCTACAAGTTCTATGATCAAGAAGAACCCAGTTCTGCGTCTAAGATAGTCAAAATTGCTCATCAACAAACACTTGGACTGTTACTGTCCAACTCTTACTGTCTCGTTTTTTAACTGTTACTGTCTGACCTCTACTCAGAATTTTAACTATATATGGAGTTCTAGAACTGCGATTCAAGCGCGATTAGTCTCGTTGGAAAGCTAAGACATGAGGCTACAAGTTCAATGCATCAAGAAGAACCCAGTTCTGCCTCCATGATAGTCAAAATTGCTCATCAACAAACACTTGGACTGTTACTGTCCACCTGTTACTGTCTCATTTTTGAACTGTTACTGTCTGACCTCTACTCAGAATTTTAACTATATATGGAGTTATAGAACAGCGATTCAAGCACGATTAGTCTCCTTGAAAAGATAAGACATGAGGCTACAAGTTCTATGATCAAGAAGAACCCAGTTCTGCGTCTAAGATAGTCAAAATTGCTCATCAACATACACTTGGACTGTTACTGTGTTGTTTTTTAACTCTTACTGTCTGACCTCACCTCATATTTTTAACTATATCTGGAGGTATAGAACTCCGATTCAAGCGCGATCAGTCTCGTTGGAAATCTAAGACGTGAGGCTAAAAGTTCAATGATTCAAGAAGAACCCAGTTTTGCCTCTAAAATAGTCAAAATTGCACACCAACAAACACTTGGACTGTTACTGGCCAACTGTTACTGTCTCGATTTTGAACTGCATGACCTTTTCTCAGAATTTTAACTATATCTGGAGTTATAGAACTGCGATTCAAGCGCGATTAGTCTCGTTGGAAAGCTAAGACATGAGGCTACAAGTTCAATGCATCAAGAAGAACCCAGTTCTGCCTCCAAGATAGTCAAAATTGCTCATCAACAAACACTTGGACTGTTACTGTCCAACTCTTACTGTCTCGTTTTTTAACTGTTAGTGTCTGACCTCTACTCAAAATTTTTACTATATCTGGAGTTATAGAACTGCGATTCAAGGGCGATTAGTCTCGTTGGAAAGCTAAGACATGAGGCTACAAGTTCTATGATCAAGAAGAACCCAGTTCTGCGTCTAAGATAGTCAAAATTGCTCATCAACATACACTTGGACTGTTACTGTGTTGTTTTTTAACTCTTACTGTCTGACCTCTCCTCATATTTTTAACTATATCTGGAGGTATAGAACTCCGATTCAAGCGCGATCAGTCTCGTTGGAAATCTAAGACGTGAGGCTAAAAGTTCAATGATTCAAGAAGAACCCAGTTTTGCCTCTAAAATAGTCAAAATTGCACACCAACAAACACATGGACTGTTACTGGCCAACTGTTACTGTCTCGATTTTGAACTGCATGACCTTTTCTCAGAATTTTAACTATATCTGGAGTTATAGAACTGCGATTCAAGCGCGATTAGTCTCGTTGGAAAGCTAAGACATGAGGCTACAAGTTCAATGCATCAAGAAGAACCCAGTTCTGCCTCCAAGATAGTCAAAATTGCTCATCAACAAACACTTGGACTGTTACTGTCCAACTCTTACTGTCTCGTTTTTTAACTGTTAGTGTCTGACCTCTACTCAAAAATTTTACTATATCTGGAGTTATAGAACTGCGATTCAAGGGCGATTAGTCTCGTTGGAAAGTTAAGACATGAGGCTACAAGTTCTATGATCAAGAAGAACCCAGTTCTGCGTCTAAGATAGTCAAAATTGCTCATCAACAAACACTTGGACTGTTACTGTTCAACTCTTACTGTCTCGTTTTTTAACTGTTACTGTCTGACCTCTACTCAGAATTTTAACTATATATGGAGTTCTAGAACTGCGATTCAAGCGCGATTAGTCTCGTTGGAAAGCTAAGACATGAGGCTACAAGTTCAATGCATCAAGAAGAACCCAGTTCTGCCTCCAAGATAGTCAAAATTGCTCATCAACAAACACTTGGACTATTATTGTCCACCTGTTACTGTCTCCTTTTTTGAACTGTTACTGTCTGACCTCTACTCAGAATTTTTACTATATCTGGAGTTATAGAACTGCGATTCAAGGGCGATTAGTCTCGTTGGAAAGCTAAGACATGAGGCTACAAGTTCTATGATCAAGAAGAACCGAGATCTACGTCTAAGATAGTCAAAATTGCTCATCATCAAACATTTGGACTGTTACTGTACAACTGTTACTGTTTTGTTTTTTAACTCTTATTGTCTGACCTCTACTCATATTTTTAACTATATCTGGTGGTATAGAACTCCGATTCAAGCGCCATTAGACTCGTTGGAAATCTAAGACGTGAGGCTACAAGTTCAATGATTCAAGAAGAACCCAGTTTTGCCTCTAAAATAGTCAAAATTGCACACCAACAAACACTTGGACTGTTACTGTCCACCTGTTACTGTCTCATTTTTTAACTGTTACTGTCTGACCTCTACTCAGAATTTTATCTATATATGAAGTTATAGAACTGCGATTCAAGGACGATTAGTCTCGTTAGAAAGCTAAGACATGAGGATACAAGTGGCACAAGAAGAACCCAGTTCTGCCTCTAAGATAGTCAAAATTGCTCATCAACAAACACTTGGACTGTTACTGTCCAACTCTTACTGTCTCGTTTTTTAACTGTTACTGTCCAACTCTTACTGTCTCGTTTTTGAACTGTTACTGTCTGACCTCTACTCAGAATTTTAACCATATATGGAGTTATGGAACTGCGATTCAAGCACGATTAGTCTCTTTGGAAATATAAGATATGAGGCTACAAGTTCTATGATCAAGAAGAACCCAGTTCTGCCTCTAAGATAGTCAAAATTGCTCATCAACAAACACTTGGACTGTTACTGTCCAACTCTTACTGTCTCGTTTTTGAAATGTTACTGTCTGACCTCTACTCAAAATTTTTACTATATTTGGAGTTATAGAACTGCGATTCAAGCGCGATTAGTCTCGTTGGAAAGCTAAGACATGAGGCTACAAGTTCAATGCATCAAGAAGAACCCAGTTCTGCCTCTAAGATAGTCAAAATTGCACACCAACAAACACTTGGACTGTTACTGGCCAACTGTTACTGTCTCGTTTCTGAACTGTATGACCTTTACTCAGAATTTTAACTATATCTGGAGTTGTAGAACTGCGATTCAAGCGCGATTAGTCTCGTTGGAAAGCTAAGACATGAGGCTACAAGTTCAATGCATCAAGAAGAACCCAGTTCTGCCTCCAAGATAGTCAAAATTGCTCATCAACAAACACTTGGACTGTTACTGTCCACCTGTTACTGTCTCATTTTTTAACTGTTACTGTCTGACCTCTACTCAGAATTTTATCTATATATGAAGTTATAGAACTGCGATTCAAGGACGATTAGTCTCGTTAGAAAGCTAAGACATGAGGATACAAGTGGCACAAGAAGAACCCAGTTCTGCCTCTAAGATAGTCAAAATTGGTCATCAACAAACACTTGGACTGTTACTGTCCAACTCTTACTGTCTCGTTTTTTAACTGTTACTGTCCAACTCTTACTGTCTCGTTTGTTAACTGTTACTGTCTGACCTCTACTCAAAATTTTAAGTATATCTGGAGTTATAGAACTGCGATTCAAGCGCGATTAGTCTCGTTGGAAAGATAAGACATGAGGCTACAAGTTCAATGCATCAAGAAGAACCTATTTCTGCCTCTAAGATAGTCAAAATTACTCATCATCAAACACTTGTACTATTACTGTACACCTGTTACTGTTTTGTTTTTTTAACTTTTACTGTCTGACCTCTCCTCATATTTCTAACTATATTTGGAGGTATAGAACTCTGATTCAAGCGCGATTAGTCTCGTTGGAAATCTAAGACTCACAAGTTCAATGATTCAAGAAGAATCCAGTTTTGCCTCTAAATTAGTCAAAATTGCACACCAACAAACACTTGGACTGTTATTGCCAACTGTAACTGTCTTGTTTTTGAACTGTCTGACCTTTACTCAGAATTTTAACTATATCTGGAGTTGTAGAACTGCGATTCAAGCGCGATTAGTCTCGTTGGAAAGCTAGGCATGAGGCTACAAGTTCAATGCATCAAGAAGAACCCAGTTCTGCCTCTAATAGAGTCAAAATTGCTCATCATCAAACACTTGGACTGTTACTGTCCAACTCTTACTGTCTCGTTTTTTAACTGTTACTGTGTGACCTCTACTCAAAATTTTAACTATATCTGGAGGTATAGAACTCCGATTCAAGCGCGATCAGTCTCGTTGGAAATCTAAGACGTGAGGCTAAAAGTTCAATGATTCAAGAAGAACCCAGTTTTGCCTCTAAAATAGTCAAAATTGCACACCAACAAACACTTGGACTGTTACTGGCTAACTGTTACAGTCTCGTTTTTGAACTGCATGACTTTTACTCAGAATTTTAACTGTCTCTGGAGTTGTAGAACTGCGTTTCAAGCGCGATTAGTCTCGTTGGGAAGCTAGGCATGAGGCTACAAGTTCAATGCATCAAGAAGAACCCAGTTCTGCCTCGAAGATAGTCAAAATTGATCATCATCAAACATTTGGACTGTTACTGTACAACTGTTATTGTTTTGTTTTTTAACTCTTACTGTCTGACCTCTCCTCATATTTCTAACTATATCTGGAGGTATAGAACTCTGATTCAAGCGCGATTAGTCTCGTTGGAAATCTAAGACTCACAAGTTAAATGATTCAAGAAGAACCCAGTTTTGCCTCTAAATTAGTCAAAATTGCACACCAACAAACACTTGGACTGTTACTGGCCAACTGTTACTGTCTCGTTTTTGAACTGCATGACTTTTACTTAGAATTTAACCTGTATCTAGAGTTGTAGAAATGCGTTTCAAGCGCGATTAGTCTCGTTGGAAAGCTAGGCATAAGGCTACAAGTTCAATGCATCAAGAAGAACCCAGTTCTGCCTCTAATACAGTCAAAATTGCTCATCATCAAACACTTGGACTGTTACTGTACAACTGTTACTGTTTTGTTTTTTAACTCTTACTGTCTGACCTTTCCTCTTATTTTTAACTATATCTAGAGGTATAGAACTCCGATTGAAGCGCAATCAGTGTCGTTGGAAATCTAAGACGTGAGGCTACAAGTTCAATGATTCAAGAAGAACCCACTTTTGCCTCTAAAATAGTCAAAATTGCACACCAACAAACACTTGGACTGTTACTGGCCAACTGTTACTATCTCGTTTTTGAACTGTTATTCTCCGACCTCTACTCAAAATTAACTATATCCAGAGTTATAGAACTACGATTCAAGCGCGATTTGTCTCGTTGGAAAGCTAAGACATGAGGCAACAAGTTCAATGCATCAAGCAGAACCCAGTTCAGCCTCGAAGATAGTCAAAATTGCTCATCAACAAACACTTGGACTGTTACTATCCACCTGTTACTGTCTCGTTTTTGAACTGTTACTATCTAACCTCTACTCAGAATTTTAACTATATATGGAGTTATAGAACTACAATTCAAACGCGATTAGTCTCGTTGGAAAGATAAGACTTGAGGCTACAAGTTCTATGATCAAGAAAAACCAGTTCTCCGTCTAAGATAGCCAAAATTGCTCATCAACAAACACTTGGACTGTTACTGGCCACCTGTTACTGTCTCGTTTTTGAACTGCCTGACCTTTACTCAGAATTTTAACTATATCTGGAGTTGTAGAACTACGATTCAAACGCGATTAGTCTCGTTGGAAAGCTAAGACAGGAGGCTACAAGTTCAATGCATCAAGAAGAACCCAGTTCTACCTCTAAGATAGTCAAAATTGCTCATCAACAAACACTTGGACTGTTACTGTCCACCTGTTACTGTTTTGTTTTTTAACTCTTACTGTCTGACCTCTCCTCATATTTTTAACTATATCTGGAGTTATAGAACTCCGATTTAAGCGTGATTAGTCTCGTTGGAAATCTAAGACGTGAGGCTACAAGTTCAATGCATCAAGAAGAACCCAGTTCTGCCTCTAAGATAGTCAAAATTGCTCATCATCAAACAGTTGGACTGTTACTGTACAACTGTTACTGTTTTGTTTTTTAACTCTTATTGTCTGACATCTACTCATATTTTTAACTATATCTGGTGGTATAGAACTCCGATTCAAGCGCCATTAGACTCGTTGGAAATCTAAGACGTGAGGCTACAAGTTCAATGATTCAAGAAGAACCCAGTTTTGCCTCTAAAATAGTCAAAATTGCACACCAATAAACACTTGGACTGTTACTAGCCAACTGTTACTGTCACGTTTTTGAACTGCATGACTTTTACTCAGAATTTTAACTGTATCTGGAGTTGTAGAACTACGTTTCAAGCGCGATTAGTCTCGATGGAAAGCTAAGATAGGAAGCTACAAGTTCTATGATCAAGAAGAACCC
Source organism: Populus trichocarpa (assembly GCF_000002775.5). Classification (NCBI taxonomy): domain Eukaryota; kingdom Viridiplantae; phylum Streptophyta; class Magnoliopsida; order Malpighiales; family Salicaceae; genus Populus; species Populus trichocarpa. The sequence continues at coordinate 12,678,402 of NC_037288.2, forward strand.
AGTTCTGCCTCCAAGATAGTAAAAATTGCTCATCAACGAACACTTGGACTGTTAGTGTCCAACTGTTACTGTCTCGTTTTTGAACTGTTATTCTCCGACCTCTACTCAAAATTAACTATATCCAGAGTTATAGAACTACGATTCAAGCGCGATTTGTCTCGTTGGAAAGCTAAGACATGAGGCTACAAGTTCAATGCATCAAGCAGAACCCAGTTCAGCCTCGAAGATAGTCAAAATTGATCATCAACAAACACTTGGACTGTTACTGTCCACCTGTTACTGTCTCGTTTTTGAACTGTTACTGTCTAACCTCTACTCAAAATTTTAACTATATATGGAGTTATAGAACTCCGATTCAAGCGCGATTAGTCTCGTTGGAAAGATAAGACTTGAGGCTACAAGTTCTATGATCAAGAAGAACCCAGTTCTCCAACTAAGATAGTCAAAATTGCTCATCAACAAACACTTGGACTGTTACTGTCCAACTCTTACTGTCTCGTTTTTTAACTGTTAGTGTTTGACCTCTACTCAAAATTTTTATTATATCTGGAGTTATAGAACTGCGATTCAAGAGCGATTAGTCTCGTTGGAAAGCTAAGACATGAGGCTACAAGTTCAATGATTCAAGAAGAACCCAATTGGGCCTCTAAAATAGTCAAAATTGCACACCACCAAACACTTGCACTGTTACTGGCCAACTGTTACTGTCTTGTTTTTGAAATGCCTGACCTTTACTCAGAATTTTAACTATATCTGGAGTTATAGAACTGCGATTCAAGCGCGAATAGTCTCGTTGGAAAGCTAAGACATGAGGCTACAAGTTCAATGCATCAAGAAGAACCCAGTTCCGCCTCCAAGATAGTCAAAATTGCTCATCAACAAACACTTGGACTGTTACTGTCCACCTGTTACTGTCTCGTTTTTGAACTGTTACTGTCTGACCTCTACTCAGATTTTTTACTATATCTGGAGTTATATAACTGCGATTCAAGCGCGATTAGTCTCGTTAGAAAGCTAAGACATGAGGATACAAGTGGCACAAGAAGAACCCAGTTCTGCCTCTAAGATAGTCAAAATTGCTCATCATCAAACATTTGGACTGTTACTGTACAACTGTTACTGTTTTGTTTTTTAACTCTTACTGTCTGACCTCTCCTGATATTTTTAACTATATCTGGAGGTATAGAACTCCGATTCAAGCGCGATCAGTATCGTTGGAAATCTAAGACGTGAGGCTACAAGTTCAATGATTCAAGAAGAACCCACTTTTGCCTCTAAAATAGTCAAAATTGCCCACAAACAAACACTTGGACTGTTACTGGCCACCTGTTACTGTCTCGTTTTTGAACTGCCTGACCTTTACTCAGAATTTTAACTATATCTGGAGTTGTAGAACTACGATTCAAGCGCGATTAGTCTCGTTGGAAAGCTAAGACGGGAGGCTACAAGTTCAATGCATCAAGAAGAACCCAGTTCTACCTCTAAGATAGTCAAAATTGCTCATCAACAAACACTTGGACTGTTACTGTCCACCTGTTACTGTTTTGTTTTTTAACTCTTACTGTCTGACCTCTCCTCATATTTTTAACTATATCTGGAGTTATAGAACTCCGATTCAAGCGCGATTAGTCTCGTTGGAAATCTAAGACGTGAGGCTACAAGTTCAATGCATCAAGAAGAACCCAGTTCTGCCTCTAAGATAGTCAAAATTGCTCATCATCAAACAGTTGGACTGTTACTGTACAACTGTTACTGTTTTGTTTTTTAACTCTTATTGTCTGACCTCTACTCATACTTTTAACTATATCTGGTGGTATAGAACTCCGATTCAAGCGCGATCAGTCTCGTTGGAAATCTAAGACGTGAGGCTACAAGTTCAATGATTCAAGAAGAACCCAGTTTTGCCTCTAAAATAGTCAAAATTGCACACCAACAAACACTTGGACTGTTACTGGCCAACTGTTACTGTCTCGTTTTTGAACTGCATGACTTTTACTCAGAATTTTAACTGTATCTGGAGTTGTAGAACTACGTTTCAAGCGCGATTAGTCTCGATGGAAAGCTAAGATAGGAAGCTACAAGTTCTATGATCAAGAAGAACCCAGTTCTGCCTCCAAGATAGTAAAAATTGCTCATCAACAAACACTTGGACTGTTAGTGTCCAACTGTTACTGTCTCGTTTTTGAATTGTTATTCTCCGACCTCTACTCAAAATTAACTATATCCAGAGTTATAGAACTACGATTCAAGCGCGATTTGTCTCGTTGGAAAGCTAAGACATGAGGCTACAAGTTCAATGCATCAAGCAGAACCCAGTTCAGCCTCGAAGATAGTCAAAATTGCTCATCAACAAACACTTGGACTGTTACTGTCCACCTGTTACTGTCTCGTTTTTGAACTGTTACTGTCTTACCTCTACTCAAAATTTTAACTATATATGGAGTTATAGAACTCCGATTCAAGCGCGATTAGTCTCGTTGGAAAGATAAGACTTGAGGCTACAAGTTCTATGATCAAGAAGAACCCAGTTCTCCATCTAAGATAGTCAAAATTGCTCATCAACAAACACTTGGACTGTTACTGTCCAACTCTTACTGTCTCGTTTTTTAACTGTTAGTGTTTGACCTCTACTCAAAATTTTTATTATATCTGGAGTTATAGAACTCCGATTCAAGCGCGATTAGTCTCGTTTGAAAGCTAAGACTGGAGGCTACAAGTTCTATGATCAAGAAGAACCCAGTTCTGCCTCTAAGATAGTAAAAATTGCTCATCAACAAACACATGGACTGTTACTGTCCAACTGTTATTGTCTCGTTTTTGAACTGTTACTATCTGACCTCTACTCAGAATTTTAACTATATCTGGAGTTATAGAACTCCGATTGAAGCGCGATTAGTCTCGTTTGAAAGCTAAGACTGGAGGCTACAAGTTCTATGTTCAAGAAGAACCCAGTTCTGCCTCTAAGATAGTAAAAATTGCTCATGAACGAACACTTGGACTGTTACTGTACAACTATTACTGTCTCGTTTTTGAACTGTTATTCTCCGACCTATACTCAAAATTAACTATATCCGGAGTTATAGAACTACGATTCAAGCGCGATTTGTCTCGTTGGAAAGCTAAGACATGAGGCTACAAGTTCAATGCATCAAGCAGAACCCAGTTCAGCCTCGAAGATAGTCAAAATTGCTCATCAACAACCACTTGGACTGTTACTGTCCAACTCTTACTGTCTCGTTTTTTAACTGCATGACTTTTACTCAGAATTTTAACTATATGTGGAGTTGTAGAACTGCGTTTCAAGCGCGATTAGTCTCGTTGGAAAGCTAAGACAGGAGGCTACAAGTTCTATGATCAAGAAGAACCCAGTTCTGCCTCTAAGATAGTAAAAATTGCTCATCAACGAACACTTGGACTGTTACTGTCCAACTCTTACTGTCTCGTTTTTTAACTGTTACTGTCTGACCTCTCCTCATATTTTTAACTATATCTGGAGGTCTAGAACTACGATTCAAGCGCGATTAGTTTCGTTGGAAATCTAAGACGTGAGGCTACAAGTTCAATGATTCGAGAAGAACCCAGTTCTGCGTCTAAGATAGTCAAAATTGCTCATCAACAAACACTTGGACTGTTACTGTCCAACTCTTACTGTCTCATTTTTTAACTGTTACTGTCTGACCTCTTCTCAAAATTTTTACTATATCTGGAGTTATAGAACTGCGATTCAAGCGCGATTAGTCTCGTTGGAAAGCTAAGACATGAGGCTACAAGTTCAATGCATCAAGCAGAACCCAGTTCAGCCTCGAAGATAGTCAAAATTGCTCATCATCAAACAGTTGGATTGTTACTGTACAACTGTTACTGTTTTGTTTTTTAACTCTTACTGTCTGACCTCTCCTCATAGTTTTAACTATATCTGGAGGTATAGAACTCCGATTCAAGCGCGATCAGTCTCGTTGGAAATCTAAGACGTGAGGCTACAAGTTCAATGATTCAAGAAGAACCCAGTTGTGTCTCTAAAATAGTCAAAATTGCACACCAACAAACACTTGGACTGTTACTGGCCAACTGTTACTGTCTCGTTTTTGAACTGAATGACTTTTACTCAGAATTTTAACTATATCTGGAGTTGTAGAACTGCGTTTCAAGCGCGATTAGTCTCGTTGGAAAGTTAAGACAGGAGGCTACAAGTTCTATGATCAAGAAGAACCCAGTTCTGCCTCTAAGATAGTAAAAATTGCTCATCATCAAACATTTGGACTGTTACTGTACAACTGTTACTGTTTTGTTTTTTAACTCTTACTGTCTGACCTCTCCTCATATTTTTAACTATATCTGGAGGTATAGAACTGCGATTCAAGCGCGATTAGTTTCGTTGGAAATCTAAGACGTGAGGCTACAAGTTCAATGAATCAAGAAGAATCCAGTTTTGCCTCTAAAATAGTCAAAATTGCACACCAACAAACACTTGGACTGTTACTGGCCAACTCTTACTGTCTCGTTTTTGAACTGTCTAACCTTTACTCAGAATTTTAACTATATCTGGAGTTGTAGAACTGCGATTCAAGCGCGATTAGTCTCGTTGGAAAGCTAGGCATGAGGCTACAAGTTCAATGCATCAAGAAGAACCCAATTCTGCCTCTAAGATAGTCAAAATTGCTCATCAACAAACACATGGACTGTTACTGTCCAACTGTTATTGTCTCGTTTTTGAACTGTTACTATCTGACCTGTACTCAGAATTTTAACTATATCTGGAGTTATAGAACTCCGATTCAAGCGCGATTAGTCTCGTTGGAAAGCTAAGACTGGAGGCTACAAGTTCTATGATCAAGAAGAACCCAGTTCTGCCTCGAAGATAGTAAAAATTGCTCATCAACGAACACTTGGACTGTTACTGTACAACTGTTACTGTCTGGTTTTTGAACTGTTATTCTCCGACCTTTACTCAAAATTAACTATATCCGGAGTTATAGAACTACGATTCAAGCGCGATTTGTCTCGTTGGAAAGCTGAGACATGAGGCTACAAGTTCAATGCATCAAGCAGAACCCAGTTCAGCCTCGAAGATAGTCAAAATTATTCATCAACAAACACTTGGACTGTTACTGTCCAACTCTTACTGTCTCGTTTTTTAACTGCATGACTTTTACTGTAACATCCCCCATTTCTGAGATAAAACCACAATCTCATGTCAATAGAAAAACAGAGTAGTTAAATTTTTTTTTTTATATATATACATATTCACGGTCTTCGTGTTAACATCTACCAGAAATTTCAACGGAGTCCCCCCTATACCGGAAGGTCCCAATTTACCGACATGTAACCTGTTTATACTTCTAACAGTTCGCATCTCATAACTTAATTTCCGACCCAATCAGCCTGGGTTTCAATTCCACAATTATACTCACACCTATCAACCATAATATTTATGATATGCATGATATAACAAAAATATCATTATGGATGGATAATTTAAATAAATATAAATTCATAGACATGAAATATAGTTATATAAACTACAACGTTAAATTCATCCAATCAAGTTTAAACATTTATTATACAAATTAAGTTATACAACCATTTTCATGTTTACAAAATACAAGGGTATACTCCCTAGAACCTAGACTTCAAAAAGGGAACATAAGCTAGGATCTACTCCTGTCGTGCATGCGATGATCCTGAAACAAAATACATATTATTGCAAGGTGAATATTTCCATAAATATAACAATATGAAAATCTAATAATTTCAACAGGGCAACATGCATTCATATTTCATTTATTTCTCCCTTTTAGTTTTTTTTTTTAAAATCTCTTCCTTATTCAACTATTAATAATCGTTCCCTCTGCCGTTATCAACCTTCATTCCAGACATCAACGTGATTACTTTTGCTTATCTCATTACCGATACCAATTTCACTGGTATCGTCATCACCACCCCATAGGAGTCGATATAAGACGATCCCTTTACCCGGAATCCTAACATACACTAAATGTATGCTGGCCATTCCATGTTGATCCCCTTACCCGGGATCCTAACATACACTGAATGTATGTTAGCCAATACGTGGAGATCCCCTTACCCGGGATCCTAACATACACTCCCGGGATCCTAACATACACTCAATGTATGCTAGACAATACATGGTGATCCCCTTACCCGGGATCCTAACATACACTAAATGTATGCTGGCCATTCCATGGTGATCCCCTTACCCGGGATCCTAACATACACTGAATGTATGTTAGCCAATACGTGGAGATCCCCTTACCCGGGATCCTAACATACACTAAATGTATGGTAGTCCATTCGTGACGATCCCCTTACCCGGGATCCTAACATACACTAAATGTATGCTAGCCAATACAGGGTGATCCCCTTACCCGGGATCCTAACATACACTTAATGTATGCTAGTTTATGCCTCAAATCACACTTATCATATTTTCCTTTTTCAGTAATAATTTCATCACTTGGCAATTCACATAACAACTTTTCACCTTGAATACACATACATTCAGTAATTCACATTTCACATCAAAATATATTAAATCATGGAATTTAACTAGGAAGCATAGGTGTGAATCACCTACCTGCAATAGAAGCTCTACTCGTGCTCCCCTGCTGCTGCTGTTGCACCACGTCTGTGGTCCCTCCTGCAAATCACAGGTTTATCTCATAATTTTCCTCACTCAAGGATATGTTTTATAATAACCATATCAACAACCAATAAGTCTTTCTTTCAGTCATTTCTTAGTACTTTATGTTTTTCTCATTTCACTCATTATTACTGTCGTTCTTTGTCCAATCCTAGTTATCATTCCTTTCTTTATATTTGGACTTTCACTGTCCAACTGTTACTGCTTCCTCTTTGAACTGTTACTGTCTGACCTCTCCTAAGATTTTTAACTATATCTGGAGTTATAGAACTCCGATTCAAGCGAAATTTGTGGCGTTGGAAATGTAAGACATGAGGCTACAAGTTATATGTTTTGGGAAGAACCCAGTTCTGCCTCTAAGGTAGTCAAAATTGCTCATTAACAAACGCTTGGATTGTTACTGTCCAACTGTTACTGTCCATTTTTGAACTGTTACTGTCTGACCTCTCCTCGGATTTTTGACTATATCTGGAGTTATAGAACTCCGATTCAAGCAAAATTTATGGCGTTGGAAAGGTAAGACATGAGGCTAAAATTTCTATGTTTTGGGAAGAACCCAGTTCTGCCTCTAAGGTAGTCAAAATCACTCATTAACAGACGTTTGGACTGTTACTGTCCAACTGTTACTGTCCATTTTTGAACTGTTACTGTCTGACCTCTCCTCAGATTTTTAACTATATCTGGAGTTATAGAACTCCTATTCTAGCGAAATTTGTGGCGTTGGAAAGGTAAGACATGAGGCTACAAGTTCTATGTTTTGGGAAGAACCCAGTTCTGCCTCTAAGGTAGTCAAAATCGCTCATTAACAGACGTTTAGACTGTTACTGTCCAACTGTTACTGTCCATTTTTGAACTGTTACTGTCTGACCTCTCCTCAGATTTTTAACTATATCTGGAGTTATAGAACTCCTATTTAAGCGAAATTTATGGCATTGGAAAGGTAAGACATGAGGCTACAAGTTCTATGTTTTGGGAAGAACCCAATTCTGCCTCTAAGGTAGTCAAAATCGCTCATTAACATACGCTTGGACTGTTACTGTCCAACTGTTACTGTCTCATTTTTGAACTGTTACTGTCTAGACATTGAACTATTACTGTCTTGAACTGTTACTGTCAAGATATTGAACTGTTACTGTCTCATTTTTGAACTGTTACTGTCTAGACATTGAACTGTTACTGTCCGACCTCTCCTCAGATTTTTAACTATATCTAGAGTTATAGAACTCCGTTGCAAGCAAGATTGGTCTCGTTGGAAAACTAAGACATGAGGCTACAAGTCCCCTGAGGAAGGAGAACCCAGTTCTGCCCCTAAGATAGTCATAATTGCTCATAAAAAAAAATCAGACTTACTGCTCTACAGGGTCTGTCATGACCCAGTCTCGGTTGATAACCCATAACTGGAGTTCTACAGCTCTAAATTGAGCAAGACCAATTTCCTTAGTTAGCTAACATCCAAAACTATAATTTCTATGAGGGACACTGGTTCTCCCTCATCCTCCTATCCGAAATCTTACTGAAAGTCAGGAGACGAGTCTGTCCAGATTCGTCACCCCCCCTTCCCTTCACACATAAATTTCCCAAACTATATTTTCTGGGTAAATTATCATGGTTTCACGTCCCCAATCACATACCACACATGAATTAACTTAATTTTTACAACAAATACTTTTCCCCCAAATTTAAGTCTAAGAATCCTAATCTATAATTCACATCAAGGCATCAATTCCTTTTCGAATTTAAAATGACTTATAAGATCATGTTTAGAACACCTTACCCGGTACAAATTAAGGTTTTGATCTTCAACCAGTTGAAGATTTTCAACTTCCTCCTTTCTTATCTAATGATAGCCAGCCCTCCATCTTCTCTTCTTGCTCAATTTCCTTGTTAATCACTTGCCCACCAGTGTTTATTCCATCTATAAACCCTTAATCTTGGATGGGTTCTTGAAATTTTGGTGTTTCTCTCTTGATTTGTAGAAATAGATACCAAAACTCCCTCTCTTCTTTCTTCACAATAGTTGCATATCTATTTTTGGTAAGAAGAGTAGTATTTATGCTCTATAATTATTCCTATTTGCATTTAGACCCCATTTTCTTTAAATGTATTCGTTTTGCCCCCACTTCTTTTTAGTTTATCTTATTTTCTTTAATTTAATCCAACCCTCAACATTTTCGGGTTGATTTATATTGTCTCGAAATATTTCGTCCATAAACTTATATCCAAAAATTTCTAAATTCCCGTTTTTATTTAACCATATGCATGAATTTCTTCACTTTTATTTCTCATGTAGTTAGTTTGTAATCTAAGCAACCTTTATTTTTCCCCGGGGTTTACATTTACTCAGAATTTTAACTATATTTGGAGTTGTAGAACTGCGTTTCAAGCGCGATTAGTCTCGTTGGAAAGCTAAGACAGGAGGCTACAAGTTCTATGATCAAGAAGAACCCAGTTCTGCCTCTAAGATAGTAAAAATTGCTCATCAACGAACACTTGGACTGTTACTGTCCAACTGTTACTGTCTCGTTTTTGAACTGTTATTCTTCGACCTCTACTCAAAATTAACTATATCCGGAGTTATAGAACTACGATTCAAGCGCGATTTGTCTCGTTGGAAAGCTAAGACATGAGGCTACAAGTTCAATGCATCAAGCAGAACCCAGTTCAGCCTCCAAGATAGTCAAAATTGCTCATCAACAAACACTTGGACTGTTACTGTACAACTGTTACTGTTTTGTTTTTTAACTCATACTGTCTGACCTCTCCTCATATTTTTAACTATATCTGGTGGTATAGAACTCCGATTCAAGCGCGATCAGTTTCGTTGGAAATCTAAGACGTGAGGCTACAAGTTCAATGATTCAAGAAGAACCCAGTTTTGCCTCTAAAATAGTCAAAATTGCACACCAACAAACACTTGGACTGTTACTGGCCAACTGTTACTGTCTCGTTTTTGAACTGCATGACGTTTACTCAGAATTTTAACTATATCTGCAGTTGTAGAACTGCGATTCAAGCGTGATTAGTCTCGTTGGAAAGCTAAGACATGAGGCTACAAGTTCAATGCATCAAGAAGAACCCAGTTCCGCCTCCATGATAGTCAAAATTGCTCATCAACAAACACTTGGACTGTTACTGTCCACCTGTTACTGTCTCGTTTTTGCACTGTTACTGTCTGACCTCTACTCAGAATTTTAACTATATATGGAGTTATAGAACTGCGATTCAAGCGCGATTAGTCTCGTTGGAAAGATAAGACATGAGGCTACAAGTTCAATGCATCAAGAAGAACCCAGTTCTGCCTCTAAGATAGTCAAAATTGCTCATCAACAAACACTTGGATTGTTACTGTCCACCTGTTACTGTCTCGTTTTTGAACTATTACTGTCTAACCTCTACTCAGAATTTTAACTATATATGGAGTTATAGAACTGCGATTCAAGCGCGATTAGTCTCGTTGGAAAGATAAGACATGAGGCTACAAGTTCAATGCATCAAGAAGAACCCAGTTCTGCCTCTAAGATAGTCAAAATTGCTCATCAACAAACACTTGGATTGTTACTGTCCACCTGTTACTGTCTCGTTTTTGAACTATTACTGTCTAACCTCTACTCAGAATTTTAACTATATATGGAGTTATAGAACTACGATTCAAGCGCGATTAGTCTCGTTAGAAAGATAAGACTTGAGGCTACAAGTTCTATGATCAAGAAGAACCGAGTTCTACATCTAAGATAGTCAAAATTGCTCATCATCAAACATTTGGACTGTTACTGTACAACTGTTACTGTTTTGTTTTTTAACTCTTACTGTGTGACCTCTCCTGATATTTTTAACTATATCTGGAGGTATAGAACTCCGATTCAAGCGCGATCAGTCTCGCTGGAAATCTAAGACCTGAGGCTACAAGTTCAATGATTCAAGAAGAACCCACTTTTGCCTGCAAAATAGTCAAAATTGCACACCAACAAACACTTGGACTGTTACTGGCCAACTGTTACTGTCTCGTTTTTGAACTGCCTGACCTTTACTCAGAATTTTAACTATATCTGGAGTTGTAGAAGTGCGATTCAAGCTCGATTAGTCTCGTTGGAAAGCTAAGACATGAGGCTACAAGTTCAATGCATCAAGAAGAACCCAATTCTGCCTCCAAGATAGTCAAAATTGCTCATCAACAAACACTTGGACTGTTACTGTCCACCTGTTACTGTTTTGTTTTTTAACTCATACTGTCTGACCTCTCCTCATATTTTTAACTATATCTGGAGGTATAGAACTCCGATTCAAGTGCGATCAATCTCGTTGGAAATCAAAGACGTGAGGCTACAAGTTCAATGATTCAAGAAGAACCCAGTTTTGCCTCTAAAATAGTCAAAATTGCACACCAAGAAACACTTGGACTGTTAATGTCCACCTGTTACTGTCTCGTTTTTGAACTGTTACTGTCTAACCTCTACTCAGAATTTTAACTATATATGGAGTTATAGAACTACGATTCAAGCGCGATTACTCTCGTTAGAAAGATAAGACTTGAGGCTACAAGTTCTATGATCAAGAAGAACCGAGATCTACGTCTAAGATAGTCAAAATTGCTCATCATCAAACATTTGGACTGTTACTGTACAACTGTTACTGTTTTGTTTTTTAACTCTTACTGTCTGACCTCTCCTGATATTTTTAACTATATCTGGAGGTATAGAACTCCGATTCAAGCGCCATCAGTCTCGTTGGAAATCTAAGACGTGAGGCTACAAGTTCAATGATTCAAGAAGAACCCACTTTTGCCTGCAAAATAGTCAAAATTGCACACCAAGAAACACTTGGACTGTAACATGGCCAACTGTTACTGTCTCGTTTTTGAACTGCATGACCTTTACTCAGAATTTTAACTATATCTGCAGTTGTAGAACTGCGATTTAAGCGTGATTAGTCTCGTTGGAAAGCTAAGACATGAGGCTACAAGTTCAATGCATCAAGAAGAACCCAGTTCCGCCTCCATGATAGTCAAAATTGCTCATCAACAAACACTTGGACTGTTACTGTCCACCTGTTACTGTCTCGTTTTTGCACTGTTACTGTCTGACCTCTACTCAGAATTTTAACTATATATGGAGTTATAGAACTGCGATTCAAGCGCGATTAGTCTCGTTGGAAAGATAAGACATGAGGCTACAAGTTCAATGCATCAAGAAGAACCCAGTTCTGCCTCTAAGATAGTCAAAATTGCTCATCAACAAACACTTGGACTGTTACTGTCCACCTGTTACTGTCTCGTTTTTGAACTGTTACTGTCTAACCTCTACTCAGAATTTTAACTATATATGGAGTTATAGAACTACGATTCAAGCGCGATTAGTCTCGTTAGAAAGATAAGACTTGAGGCTACAAGTTCTATGATCAAGAAGAACCGAGATCTACGTCTAAGATAGTCAAAATTGCTCATCATCAAACATTTGGACTGTTACTGTACAACTGTTACTGTTTTGTTTTTTAACTCTTACTGTCTGACCTCTCCTGATATTTTTAACTATATCTGGAGGTATAGAACTCCGATTCAAGCGCGATCAGTCTCGTTGGAAATCCAAGACCTGAGGCTACAAGTTCAATGATTCAAGAAGAACCCACTTTTGCCTGCAAAATAGTCAAAATTGCACACCAAGAAACACTTGGACTGTTACTGGCCAATTGTTACTGTCTCGTTTTTGAACTGCCTGACCTTTACTCAGAATTTTAACTATATCTGGAGTTGTAGAATTGCGATTCAAGCTTGATTAGTCTCGTTGGAAAGCTAAGACATGAGGCTACAAGTTCAATGCATTAAGAAGAACCCAGTTCTGCCTCCAAGATAGTCAAAATTGCTCATCAACAAACACTTGGACTGTTACTGTCCACCTGTTACTGTCTCGTTTTTGAACTGCTTGACCTTTACTCAGAATTTTAACTATATCTGGAGTTATAGAATTGCGATTCAAGCTCGATTAGTCTCGTTGGAAATCTAAGACGTGAGGCTACAAGTTCAATGATTCAAGAAGAACCCACTTTTGCCTGCAAAATAGTCAAAATTGCACACCAACAAACACTTGGACTGTTACTGGCCAACTGTTACTGTCTCGTTTTTGAACTGCCTGACCTTTACTCAGAATTTTAACTATATCTGGAGTTGTAGAACTCCGATTCAAGCGCGATCAGTCTCGTTGGAAATCTAAGACGTGAGGCTATAAGTTCAATGATTCAAGAAGAACCCAGTTTTTCCTTTAAAATAGTCAAAATTGCACACCAACAAACACTTGGACTGTTACTGGCCAACTGTTATTGTCTCGTTTTTGAACTGCTTGACCTTTACTCAGAATTTTAACCATATCTGCAGTTGTAGAACTGCAATTCAAGCGCGATTAGTCTCGTTGGAAAGCTAAGACATGAGGCTACAAGTTCAATGCATCAAGAAGAACCCAGTTCTGCCTCCAAGATAGTCAAAATTGCTCATCAACAAACACTTGGACTGTTACTGTCCACCTGTTACTGTCTCGTTTTTGAACTGCCTGACCTTTACTCCGAATTTTAACTATATCTGGAGTTGTAGAACTCCGATTCAAGCGCGATCAGTCTCGTTGGAAATCTAAGACGTGAGGCTATAAGTTCAATGATTCAAGAAGAACCCAGTTTTGCCTTTAAAATAGTCAAAATTGCACACCAACAAACACTTGGACTGTTAGTGTCCACCTGTTACTGTCTCGTTTTTGAAATGTTACTGTCTGACCTCTACTCAGAATTTTTACTATATCTTGAGTTATAGAACTGCGATTCAAGCGCGATTAGTCTCGTTGGAAAGCTAAGACATGAGGCTACAAGTTCAATGCACAAGAAGAACCCAGTTCTGCCTCTAAGATAGTCAAAATTGCTCATCAACAAACACTTGGACTGTTACTGTCCACCTGTTACTGTGTCGTTTTTTAACTGTTACTGTCTGACCTCTACTCAAAATTTTAACTATATATGGAGTTATAGAACTGCGATTCAAGCGCGATTAGTCTCGTTGGAAAGATAAGACGTGATGCTACAAGTTCAATGAATCAAGAAGAACCTAGTTGTGCCTCTAAAATAGTCAAAATTGCACACCAACAAACACTTGGACTGTTACTGGCCAACTGTTACTGTCTCGTTTTTGAACTGTCTGACCTTTACTCAGAATTTTAACTATATCTTGAGTTGTAGAACTGCTATTCAAGCGCGATTAGTCTCGTTGGAAAGCTAAGACATGAGGGTACAAGTTCAATGCATCAAGAAGAACCCAGTTCTGCCTCCAAGATAGTCAAAATTGCTCATCAACAAACACTTGGACTGTTAGTGTCCACCTGTTACTGTCTCGATTTTGAACTGTTACTGTCTGACCTCTACTCAGAATTTTTAACTATATATGGAGTTATAGAACTGCGATTCAAGCGCGATTAGTCTCGTTGGAAAGATAAGACGTGATGCTACAAGTTCAATGAATCAAGAAGAACCCAGTTGTGCCTCTAAAATAGTCAAAATTGCACACCAACAAACACTTGGACTGTTACTGGCCAACTGTTACTGTCTCGTTTTTGAACTGTCTCACCTTTACTCAGAATTTTAACTATATCTGGAGTTGGGGAACTGCGATTCAAGCGCGATTAGTCTCGTTGGAAAGCTAGGCATGAGGCTACAAGTTCAATGCATCAAGAAGAACCCAGTTCTGCCTCTAAGATAGTCAAAATTGCTCATCAACAAACACATGGACTGTTACTGTCCAACTGTTATTGTCTCGTTTTTGAACTGTTACTATCTGACCTCTACTCAGAATTTTAACTATATCTGGAGTTATAGAACTCCGATTCAAGCGCGATTAGTCTCATTGGAAAGCTAAGACTAGAGGTTACAAGTTCTATGATCAAGAAGAACCCAGTTCTGCCTCTAAGATAGTAAAAATTGCTCATTAACGAACACTTGGACTGTTACTGTACAACTGTTACTGTCTCGTTTTTGAACTATTATTCTTCGACCTTTACTCAAAATAAACTATATCCGGAGTTATAGAACTACGATTCAAGCGCGATTTGTCTCGTTGGAAAGCTAAGACATGAGGCTACAAGTTCTATGATCAAGAAGAACCCAGTTCTGCGTCTAAGATAGTCAAAATTGCTCATCAACAAACACTTAGACTGTTACTGTCCACCTCTTACTGTCTCGTTTTTTAACTGTTACTGTCTGACCTCTACTCAAAATTTTAACTATATCTGGAGTTATAGAACTGCGATTCAAGCGCGATTAGTCTCGTTGGAAAGCTAAGACAGGAGGCTACAAGTTCTATGATCAAGAAGAACCCAGTTCTGCCTCTAAGATAGTAAAAATTGCTCATCAACGAACACTTGGACTGTTATTGTCCAACTGTTTCTGTCTCGTTTTTGAACTGTTATTCTTCGACCTCTACTCAAAATTAACTATATCCGGAGTTATAGAACTATGATTCAAGCGCGATTTGTCTAGTTGGAAAGCTAAGACATGAGGCTACAAGTTCAATGCATCAAGCAGAACCCAGTTCAGCCTCCAAGATAGTCAAAAGTGCTCATCAACAAACACTTAGACTGTTACTGTACAACTGTTACTGTTTTGTTTTTTAACTCATACTGTCTGACCTCTCCTCATATTTTTAACTATATCTGGTGGTATAGAACTCAAATTCAAGCGCGATCAGTCTCGTTGGAAATCTAAGACATGAGGCTACAAGTTCAATGCATCAAGAAGAACCCAGTTCTGCCTCTAAGATAGTCAAAATTGCTCATCATCAAACACTTGGACGGTTACTGTACAACTGTTACTGTTTTGTTTTTTAACTCTTACTGTCTGACCTCTCCTCATATTTTTAACTATATCTGGAGGTATAGAACTCCGATTCAAGCGCGATTAGTCTCGATGGAAATCTAAGACGTGAGGCTACAAGTTCAATGATTCAAGAAGAACCCAGTTTTGCCTCTAAAATAGTCAAAATTGCACACCAACAAACACTTGGACTGTTACTGGACAACTATTACTGTCTCGATTTTAAACTGCTTGAGCTTTACTTAGAATTTTAACTATATATGGAGTTGTAGAACTGCGATTCAAGCGCGATTAGTCTCGTTGGAAAGCTAAGACATGAGGCTATAAGTTCAATGCATCAAGAAGAACCCAGTTCTGCCTCTAAGATTGTAAGATCCCACATCGGAAGCGAGCGTCCAGAGCCAGGGCCTTATAAGTGCATGCTCACCTTGACTAGTAAGACGCGTTTAAAACCTTGAGGGGGACCTGGGTGGAAGCTCGGGGAATGGGTGGACTGGGAGGCCCAGAGGGGACAGTATCTGAAAGGGTGAGTGTGCTGCGCTACTCTGAAAGACGCGTTTTGGGGCCATGCGTGGCTGCCAAGAACAAACCCGTGAGGGGGACCTGGGTGGAAGCCCTGGACATGGGTGGACTGGGAGGCCCAAAGCGGACAATATCTTGCTAGTGAGGTGGGGTGTTACAAAGATAGTCAAAATTGCTCATCAACAAACACATGGACTGTTACTGTCCAACTGTTACTCTCTCGTTTTTGAACTGTTATTCTCCGACCTCTACTCAAAATTAACTATATCTGGAGTTATAGAACTGCGATTCAAGCGCGATTAGTCTCGTTGGAAAGCTAAGACATGAGGCTACAAGTTCTAATGCATCAAGAAGAACCCAGTTCTGCCTCTAAGATAGTCAAAATTGCTCATCAACAAACACATTGGACTGTTACTGTCCACCTGTTACTGTCTCGTTTTTGAACTGTTACTGTCTGACCTCTACTCAAAATTTTAACTATATCTGGAGTTATAGAACTGCGATTCAAGCGCGATTAGTCTCGTTGGAAAGCTAAGACATGAGGCTACAAGTTCAATGCATCAAGAAGAACCCAGTTCTGCCTCTAAGATAGTCAAAATTGCTCATCAACAAACACTTGGACTGTTACTGTCACTGTTACTGTTCGTTTTTGAACTGTCCTGACCTTCTACTCAAATTTTAACTATATCTGGAGTTATAGAACTGCGATTCAAGCGCGATTAGTCTCGTTGGAAAGCTAAGACATGAGGCTACAAGTTCAATGCATCAAGAAGAACCCAGTTCTGCCTCTAAGATAGTCAAAATTGCTCATCAACAAACACATGGACTGTTACTGTCCAACTTGTTACTGTCTCGTTTTTGAACTGTTACTGTCTCGACCTCTACTCAAATTTAACTATATCTTGAGTTATAGAACTGCGATTCAAGCGCGATTAGTCTCGTTAGAAAGCTAAGACATGAGGCTACAAGTTCTATGCATCAAGCAGAACCCTAGTTCTGCCTCTAAGATAGTCTAAATTACTCATCAACAAACACTTGGACTGTTTACTGTCCAAGTGTTACTGTCTTCGTTTTTGAACTGTTACTGTCTGACCTCTACTCAAAATTTTAACTATATCTGGAGTTATAGAACTGCGATTCAAGCGCGATTAGTCTCGTTGGAAAGCTAAGACATGAGGCTACAAGTTCAATGCATCAAGAAGAACCCAGTTCTGCCTCTAAGATAGTCAAAATTGCTCATCATCAAAGACTTGGACGGTTACTGTACAACTGTTACTGTTTTGTTTTTTAACTGCCTGACCTTTACTCAGAATTTTAACTATATCTGGAGTTGTAGAACTGCGATTCAAGCGCGATTAGTCTCGTTGGAAAGCTAAGACATGAGGCTACAAGTTCAATACATCAAGAAGAACCCAGTTCTGCCTCTGAGATAGTCAAAATTGCTCATCAACAAACACATGGACTGTTACTGTCCACTTGTTACTGTCTCGTTTTTGAACTGTTATTCTCCGACCTCTACTCAGAATTAACTATATCCGGAGTTATAGAACTACGATTCAAGCGCGATTTGTCTCCTTTGAAAGCTAAGACATGAGGGTACAAGTTCAATGCATCAAGCAGAACCTAGTTCAGCCTCTAAGATAGTCAAAATTGCTCATCAACAAACACATGGACTGTTACTGTCCAACTGTTACTGTCTCGTTTTTGAACTGTTACTGTCTGACCTCTACTCAAAATTTTAACTATATCTGGAGTTATAGAACTGCGATTCAAGCGAGATTAGTCTCGTTGGAAAGCTAAGACATGAGGCTACAAGTTCAATGCATCAAGCAGAACCCAGTTCAGCCTCTAAGATAATCAAAATTGCTCATCAACAAACACTTGGACTGTTACTGTCCTCCTATTACTGTCTCGTTTTTGAACTGTTACTGTCTGACCTCTACTTGAAATTTTAACTATATCTGGAGTTATAGAACTGCGATTCAAGCGAGATTAGTCTCGTTGGAAAGCTAAGACATGAGGCTACAAGTTCAATACATCAAGAAGAACCCAGTTCTGCCACTAAGATAGTCAAAATTGCTCATCAACGAACACTTGGACTGTTACTGTCTCGTTTTGAACTTTTATTCTCCGACCTCTACTCAGAATTAAGTATATCCGAAGTTATAGAACTACGATTCAAGCGCGATTTATCTCGTTGGAAAGCTAAGACATGAGGCTACAAGTTCAATGCATCAAGTAGAACCCAGTTCTGCCTCTAAGATAGTCAAAATTGCTCATCAACAAACACATGGACTGTTACTATCCAACTGTTACTGTCTCGTTTTTGAACTATTACTATCTGACCTCTACTCAGAATTTTAACTATATCTGGAGTTATAGAACTCCGATTCAAGCGCGATTAGTCTCGTTGGAAATCTAAGACAGGAGGCTACAAGTTCAATGAATCAAGCAGAACCCAGTTCTGCCTCTAAGATAGTCAAAATCGCTGATCAACAAACACTTGGACTGTTACTGTCCGTTTTTTGAACTGTTACTATCTGACCTCTCCTTAGATTTTTAACTATATCTGGAGTTATAGAACTCCGATTCAAGCGAACTTTGTGTCGTTGGAAAGCGAAGACATGAGGCTACAAGTTCTATGATTTGAGGAGAACCCATTTCTACCTCTAAGATAGTCAAAATCGCTCATCAACAAACATTTGGATTGTTACTATCCGTTTTTTTTGAACTGTTACTGTCTGACCTCTCCTCAGATTTTTAACTATATCTGGAGTTATAGAACTCAAATCTATAATTTAACATCCAAGCATCAATTCATAATCGACTTTAAAACAACTCATAAGACCATGTTTAGAATATCTTACCCGATACGAATCAAGATCTCGATCCCTCCTTTTCTTTCTAATGACAGCCTCCCCTCCCCTCCCCTCCCCTCTTCTTGTTCTATTTTTTCTTGTTAATCCCTTGCCAACCAGTGTTTATTTTTACCTATAACCCTAAATCTTGGATGGGTTCTTGAAATTTGGTGTTTCTTTCTTGATCTATAAAAATAATTTTTACCAAAACTCCCTCTCTTCTTTCTTCACGATAGTTGCAGATCTGTTTTTGGTAAGAAGAGTAGTATTTATGCTCTGTAATTATTCTTATTTGCATTTAGACACCATTTTCTTTAAATGTATTCGTTTTACCCCCACTTCTTTTTAGTTTAGTTTATTTTCTTTAATTTAATCCGGCCTTGATTATCTCAGGATTTACAAGTTATCTTATTCGAGTAATGCTAATACTTGTAAATGTTGTCAGGTATTCATGATTATAACTTATGTTAATAACAAATCAAGTTCCTTTCATAGCATAGGTGTCGGTTATACCATACAGTTTGGGCTATGAAAGTGCCAACTATTTGTTGTACCAAGGTTATACAACATAAATCTAGATTAATCATTTAACAAGCAAAGTATTAAGAGTGAATAAGATAACAAATACAAAAGATGTTAGTATCAAACATTAAAGTCCATGTTGAGTTTATACTATACTTATTCTTACACCATTAGTGTAACCTTTTCACCTTGACATAATAAACTTAGCTAAACATAATGAAAGAGAGCAACATAAATAAACTAGATAAGAACATAAATAAGATATAAGTTAACTAAGTAAAGGAAAGGAAATGAAAAGCATAAACAAGAGATTAATATAAACAAAACTTAAGCATTACAAAAATATAAAGAGAGAGCAAGAACATGATCTTGATCTGAAAACCAAGATGCCTAAATGCATGGCAAATACCTCCTTTTATAAGCCAAAATTTTGAACTATTGATTTGATGACTAATTGTTGAGTGGGTGGCCACATCTTGACTTGGTGGCAATCCTTATCTTCTTGTCTGCACAAAACATCATTGCTAACGTCAGAATTTGAACAGATTGTCCTCATGAAAGTTCTAGGAAATTGTCTCAGCTTTCAAAAAAAAATTAATCGGTGCATTTAGACTTCTAGAACTCGAGATATGGGTTGAACACTGAACAGTGTTTGGGCTGCAGCATAAATTCTGACTTCTCCGTTGTTGTTAAGATTTGGACTTCTAAACAGCAGAATTGAGTCTTAGACTCCACATGAATGTTTTAGGCCTATGTTGTAGCTTTCTAGCCATCTAAACCAAATTGAAATCCAAAATCTACAACTTTAGATATGACCCAATGACTGAACAGTGTTCCAGTTTGGACTGAACCAGCATCTCTTTTCTAAGCATAACCCTCTCTTTGTCTTCTTAATTTTAGTAGTTAAATTCATCAATCAATCCCTTGATTTATGTGATAGGCCTGCATTTAAGATGAACATTTACCATAAATTAAAGGTATCTTATATTATTAGACATGTTATTATAAAACAGACTCTAGTTAAGGAGTTATTGATACTTCAAGTGCAAAATGATGATATAAAACCTTGATAAAAATGCACTTTTAAGTACTAATCACACCCCCCAACCAGCTTATAACTAGTCCCTAGTAATTAAAGCGCTAAAATAGAAAAACAATTTGCAAGTTCCACAAAGCAAGGCATTCATCATTCAACTTCCATTAATCTATTTAGATAAACAAACTCTCATTTGATTTATATGTCTGCTCAATACCTCTTTACCAAGTTATTAATAAACCTTTCTTTTATGCTCAATATATCAACACATAGTTATGGGGCTTTACTTGGAAGAAAACAAAATTTTGTTCTAATGTTTAAGGTTAACTTCCTTGGGTTGGGGTGATTATCTTTTTTTTTAAGTAATAATTTATAACACAATGTATTTTGAACCCATGTAGCGAGCTTTAGGCTATGAGCTGGCAAAAATCCTTTCTCCTGAAAACTGAGAGCTGATGTGAATTTTGCAAGAGTATCTTCAAAATCTCCCCGGCAACGACACCAAAAACTTGACACGACCAAAGAGTTGATATATTATCCCAAGTGTAGGAGTGTCGAAGTAATAAATAACCTGGTAAGATCAGGGTCGAACCATAGAGAGGTTAACTGTATAAACTACAAATAAAGAAATAGATAATAACAGAACTGTTGGAGGGTCTACAGAGCAGAAGGGACCAGTATATCCATTCTATCAGAGGTGTGAGCAGCGACACCTTGGAGATTTCTCTGTGATGCCGGGGAGATGTTATATTTGTAGTGGAGAGGGGCAATGATGGAGAGAGTGCCCACATGTAGGTAGAGGTTGTTACTATTGTAGGGACACGGGCACAGGAAAAAGGATTGTTCTCGTAGAACTACCGAGGGAGCCCATGGTCAGAGGATTGAGGTTTAGAGCCAGCAACAATCAATGACAGTCGATCATCCTATCAGGCCTACCCAGTTAGGGATGAGTGCTACTCGTGGGAGGCCTAGAAATCAGGAGGGGAGGACTCAAGGTCGGGTATATCACATGACCTATGAGGATGTGGGAGTTGTACTTGATGTGGTGGCAGGTACTTTACAGTTAGATACAATGCAAGTTTATGCTTTAATTGATCCTGGAGCTAGTCATTCCTTTGTATCTTATAGAATTGTGAATAACTTGCATGTGTTATCTAGTAACTTA